>NC_049201.1:48419055-48559055 GCF_013347855.1 Anguilla anguilla | reverse complement strand
GGCTAAAGCCCTGCGAGAGGGGATTGGGGACCGGAGGGTTCGGATTAACAGCGAAACGAGGTAAAGCGCTCTCTCTCTCTCTCTCTCTCTGTCTCTCTCTCTCTCTCTCTCTCTCTGTCTCTCTCTCTGTCTCTCTCTCTGTCTCTCTCTCTCTCTGGCTCTCTCTCTCTCTCTCTCTCTCTCTCTCTCTCTCTCTGGCGCTCTCTCTGGCGCTCTCTCTGGCGCTCTCTCTCTCTCGGCGGTGGCGGACTGGAGAGGATTGGGCTTCAAACAAAAAGACAGTTGCTCTTTGGACCCGAGAAAGCTGGCCTAAGATCTTAAAAGACCAGTTCCTGTAGAAATACATTATCGACCTGCAATGGCTTAACGGAGGAGGAAAGTTCCAGATAGGGGACTGTCCAGAAGGGTGAACTCCAGTGCTGGACCAGCTGCAGTGCCTTCTGGATTTTGGAATGTTTCACCATGAGTGATTAACCTAAGTCACTGATTGGTTAAAGAGACCACACACCTGGTTCTGCAGGGCCTAAACAGGCCACTGAATGAAAGGAAACCACAAATACCAGCAGACACTGCGGCCCTCCAGGACTGGAGTTCGACACCCCCCATTCTAGCACATGCAAATATCTGTTCAACATCTTCATTAAGAAACAGATCCTCTGTAGGCTGGGCTTCCCAGCACCACATAAGGACCATGTAATGCTGCAGTCACAGCGCGTCGCATCCACAGAGCGCCCATCAGCCAATGGCGAAGCGCCCCGCGCCTCACTTCCTGTCAGCCGGGTGAGAAGCAGGGGCCACACACCGCGCCGTGCTTTTTCACAGTTTCGCTGAACGGCAGCAGAAACAGGGCAGGCGGGAGAAATGGGGCCTTAATGATGCTTAATTGCAGTCAAACCGGCGACCATCAATACAACTGCGAGCGGCGGCCATTATGAATTCCTTCCACTTGCGAAGCGCTGCAAAAGCGAAAATTCAGACGGGGCGAACTCCGGCCCTCACGTGGGGAGCAGGGCCATCGAGCTTCCTCTCATTTTGTCACTTTAATTCATTCACGTCCTGGTTTTAGCTCCATAAACGATTCATTACGGTAATAAGCAGGCTGTTTAAGCAAGAAAGGAAGGGGGGGGGAAAAAAAATCAAAGGAAACACATTTATTCCCCCAAGACGAATTCACAGCTCAGCGAGTTCTCTCCGCGCTGCGCCCGATAAATAATGCCGGGCGGGGCCCCCGGCTGTGCCACGCCCGGGTCAGAACCGAAAGGCCGGGACGCGGCGAGGTCGCTCACCCCCCGCCTCCCCGCGCCGGAGAGTTCTCACCTCTCCGGCGGTTCCTCGTGACCCCGCGCTTGCTTGGCATGGGGACCGCAGAGCCCCCCTCAGATCCTCCTAAAGCTACAGTAGTCAAAGCCAGCCACTGCTCGGGGATGAATTAAAGCCGCGGCTGCCTGATGAAGCTGCTGGTTAACGCTAGCGTTGAGTCGCGTGGCCTCGCTCGCAAACTGGAGCCGGCCGACAGCCAATCAGACAGACAGGCTCCAGCAGCAGGACACAGGTGCGCGGTGACTGGGGTCTCACCATTAGGTAAAAATGGCAGAGAGAATGGTCAAGAGAAATGCAGAGGAGAGGGCAATCAAAAGCCCTTAAATCTAATTATATCCCAGGTATCACAATCATCAACAGGGCCATTTGACAATTAACAATCAATCCCAATTAAGTCCAATCTATGGGCTATTTAATTACGGCTGATTTCTGCTTGTAATAGACCAATGAGTTTACACATGCATGCACACACACACACACACACACACACACACGTGCGCGCACAAGCACACACGCAGAGGCTCATTGCTCAAGCTCACACACTTCTGGAGGAAGGGCGGGGCATAAAAGCAGATTTGCTGTGCAGCCATATTGAAAAAAAGATTCATTCTGTGCAAAGAAACCTCTGCTGAAAAGCTGGTAAATGTCATTGTGCTCCCAGCAGCAAAACCGTCCGGTCTCCCCGCTGCTCAAAAGCACAGGACTATCCAATTACAGCACGCTGATGCAGCACAGGGCACCATTTACACAGCACAGAACACACACTGCCCCTCCGCTTCTCCATACTGTTTCCCTACCGTCATACACACACGCGCACACACACACGCACACACACACACACACACATACACACACACGCACACACACACGCACGCACACACACACTTTCACACACATACATGCATTCACATACACACACACACATACAAGCATACACACACGCGCACACGCACACACACACACACACACATATACACGCAGTTTCACACACATACATGTATTTGCATACATACACACACGCATTCACACACACACGCACTTTCACACACATACATGCATTCGCATACATACAGACATACACACACACACACATGAGCATGCACGCACACACACACTTTCACACACATACATGCATTCGCATACATACACACACACGCACACACACGCACATGCGCACACACTTGTACACACACGCAAGCGTGTACTCCACTCTCTGCCCCATCTTTCTGCATCTCCTGCTATCCCTTCGTTTCCCCTCTCTCTCTCTCTCTCCCTCCCCTTTCCTCTCCCGCTTTCTTCCTCCTGCTCTGTCTCCGCCTCGCTCTCCTTATCTCTCCCTCTCACTCTCTCGCTCTCCATCTCTCAGCGGCTGCCTCGTCCGGCCTGTCAGTTTAAGATTACATTGTTACCTGCAATTAATTCTGAGGATGCGGGATTATCATTCAAAGAGCCGAGTGAGGAGCACTGGGAGAGGAGCGGCTCTCCGTGTGTCTGTGTGTACGTGTCTGTGAATACTGCCTGTGCTGTATGTGTCTGTGAATACTGCCTGTGCTGTATGTGTCTGTGAATACTGCCTGTGCTGTATGTGTCTGTGAATACTGCCTGTGTGCTGTATGTGCGTGTGTACGTGTCTGTGAATACTGCCTGTGTGCGTACGTGTCTGTGAATACTGCCTGTGTGCGTACGTGTCTGTGAATACTGCCTGTGTGCGTACGTGTCTGTGAATACTGCCTGTGCTGTATGTGCGTGTGTACGTGTCTGTGAATACTGCCTGTGTGCCTACGTGTCTGTGAATACTGCCTGTGCTGTATGTGTCTGTGAATACTGCCTGTGCTGTATGTGTCTGTGAATACTGCCTGTGCTGTATGTGTCTGTGAATACTGCCTGTGTGCTGTATGTGCGTGTGTACGTGTCTGTGAATACTGCCTGTGTGCCTACGTGTCTGTGAATACTGCCTGTGCTGTATGTGTCTGTGAATACTGCCTGTGCTGTATGTGTCTGTGAATACTGCCTGTGCTGTATGTGTCTGTGAATACTGCCTGTGTGCTGTATGTGCGTGTGTACGTGTCTGTGAATACTGCCTGTGTGCCTACGTGTCTGTGAATACTGCCTGTGTGCTGTATGTGTGTGTGTGCATGCCCCCTATGCATGTGACTGTGTGTCTGTGTGCCTACGTGTCTGTGAATACTGCCTGTGTGTCTGTACGTGTCTGTGAATACTGCCTGTGTGCTGTACGTGTGTGTGTATGCACGTATGCATGTGTGTGTGTGTGTCTGTGTGTATCTGTCGTTGTGCACGTTGCCGTGTGAGCATTCTGTACAAGAGTGAGTGCGTCTGTGCTCATCAATGAGAGTGTCTCTGTGGAAAAGAGTGAGCATAGTGGCTCCAAGCTATACTGAACTATTATTGAAGCAATCTTGAAGCACTCAGTAGTAAGAGGGAGGGAATTCCTGTGTAATTTTTAACAGTGACAGGAGGGGCTTATCTGTGGTGCTCCTGACATGTGGGAGGGGCTTATCTATCATGCTTCAGACAGGTGGGAGGGGCTTATATTCAGTGCTTCTGACAGGTGGGAGGGCCTTATATTCAGTGCTTCTGACAGGTGGGAGGACCCGTTCTTCCCATTCCCAATCTGATAAGGCACTTTCCTACCATGGGGTCAAAATTCCCCAGCTAAGGGACTTGTGTGCACTTATAATATCAGTCTGAGTACCCCCCTGTTCATCTGCTAAATTCAACGGCAATCACTAATCCAATGTACCAAATCACAGACAGAGCAAAATGAAAACAAAGTGGGCGGTGCTTATGCTACCGCCTCGGCCGCGGCGCTCAGCGCTGCACCGGCACCATGGAAACCCCTCCCCCTTTCCGCTCCGAGCGTCACGGCGCTCGAGTCTTCACCCCATTCAAACCGCTCGCTCTCTTTCGGCCATCAAACGCGCGCTCGCCTTTCTCCCTGCGCCCCTGCACATTCTCCAGCAGCCCCCCCCCCCGCCCCCGAAGCCGCATCGTCGGGAGAGCGCGGCAGACTCCGACACGAACCCCCGAAACGGCTTTGATCCTCCCACCGCAGCAGCAGCAGCAGCGAGCCGGTCAGAACAGCCAGTCAGATCAGAGCGGAGACGGAGCGGAGACGGAGCGGAGCGGAGCGGAGACGGGTCGTTAGCATGTATAATTCATCGGCGGCGCGGCGGGGCGCGGAGGGTCCGTTTGATCCGCCGCCCGGCAGCGAGGGGGGCGCGGCGCGTTCGCCCCGAAGCGCCGTGAAAAATCAGACGCTTCTCCCCGGCGCCGCTGAGAAACGAAGGGCCGGTCGGAGAGGCGGGAAGGGGGCCGCCGGGGCGAGGGCAGTTAAAAGCTCCATAATAAGCACAGCCCTTCGGCATGGCCCTCCAGCACAGGGTTCCAGTGCTGCCCTTGCGCTCGGTCCTTGAGCGTAGCCCCAGCGTGACGCGTTTCCAGTAGGCTGGGCAGCGGCAGGGCAAACGCGGCATGGCCCTGAGCCAGCGCTCCCGACGGCCCCCTGAACACCATAGCAGAGACGGGCGCTAGGCCCGCGTCAACCCTCAGCAGCCGTACGCGTGGTGGGGCCCATCTATCGCCCGGTCACATCACTGACTGACCGCCCACCGCCAGGGGCTAAACCGCAGCCCTGAGCCGGCCAGCCGGCCGTTAGCCGAAACCTCCCCCCCTCGTGCCTCCCACCGCTTCCCGGTCTGAGCTGAGCGTTTACCAGCTCCCATTAAACCCTTCACCGTATCTCCGGTGAAGTATCATAAAGCATCACAGAGCGTATCTTAAACCATATTTTACATCAAAATTAAGTGGGCCTGAATGGTTTACTCATCCCCAACCATTCAGACGAAAAAGCACCAGCTGTGTATGAAGTCAGATGGAGGAATGTGTGAGCAGGTCACGCAGTGGTCTGGCAGGATGATGTCATCTTGGCTGCTGAACGTGCCGTCTTGCACAACCCTTTTCACGAGACTGAGAAAGCCCTGCGGTCTTCCTGGAGGTGGTCACTGGGGCGCTCTTGTTCACAGGAGTGGTTCAAAACTGAGTAAATGGTTTTCTCAAAATTTCACCCCTGGACCAACCTCCACCCCTCCTCCGCCTTCGGGTAAGGGAAAGTCAACTATTAGACTTACAATATTTACGAATATTTCTGCTCCTTAGCTCAACCCTTGGCTAAAAAAAAAAAAAAAAAACAGTTCATCTAAATGGTCAAAATACCAACTGAAGGGGAGGGCTGTTAAAAGTTCCATAATAAACACACTGAACTGGGACACACTTACAAGTCCCCTGTATCAATGTTGGATTTAGGGCACACCTGGGGGGGGCGTCCCTTCATCCGCCGCCACTGTCGCCCCCCCGGAGTGTCGCCCGGGTGACAGCCGGCAGGATGGATGGCGGAAAACGGCGGAGGATTCCGCCCCGTTGCCGGGACGACGGGGGAGCATCCGTCTTCCTGCTTCCCATAATGACTCTTTCTGGGCGGACGAGTGGCGGCGGGCCAAGGGCAGCCTTTCATTGCACTTAATCTAATGACAGCCGAATCGTCCCCGCGTCACTGGGTATTAGCTTAGGAGAGGAGCAGGGGGCATGCTGGGAGACGCAGGCAAACACCAGACAAAAACACGGCATGAAAACACGCCATGAGAACACACCATGAGAACATGGCAGGAAAACACGCCACAAAAACATCAGACAAAAACATGCAACAAAAACAAGCACGTTAACGTCTAGACCCACGGCACAACTCACTTCTGCAGACACGTTTTAGCTGGCACCACCTGCGCATGCGGCCCACAAAATGTCCCTCAAAGGTCATCCGTGAGTGAGTGGGTGAGTGAGCGACCACAATTTGCCACGCATAGCCCACGGCGACAGTTACCGCGCACCGTGGGAAAAAGGCAAAACTGCTACAAAAACAAGCGACAAATCCACCTTCAAAATCCACCAGACTGTTCATAATAGTTTAGTCCACAATTGATTCATCAACTGAATATTTTAAATACCCACTTCCTGTCAGGGATCAGTACCGTGACCGAGGATTGAATCAGCGGGGCCTTATTTATTTATTTTCTATTTATTTATTTACTTACTGACTTAATTATTCATTTATTAATGATTCAGAGCTTTGAATGGCAGATTACAGAATTGATTAGCATCCTGGCATTCAGATGGCCTTATAATGAACCATTCGCTCATGGCCTGTGAAACGCGAGGGAACTCTCAAGGGGAAATCGATGAAAGCACTCGGGCGTTCGTTTGCTCGGCTGCTTGTGTGCCCGCTCTCCCTCCCGCATCTCGCGCTAGCGTGCGGCTCTGCCGCTTCCGGGAGTCCGGGACTCTGGGGGACGGGGGGGTCTACCTGCCTCTCTCGCTCTCTTCTCGAGACGGGGACAAAATGGAGTTTGAGCGAGGGCCAGTTCCCCTCCCCACGCGCGGCACTGACGGCGAGCGAAAGCGGGCGACTCCGCGACCCTCCTGAGGGCGGCGCAGTGCCCGGCCGCAGCACCCGAAAGTCACACAGATCAGCCCGTCCCAAGCGCAGCCCCTTTCAGAGAGTATTCCCCTGCACACCCCTCGCCGGGACAAAGACGATTCGGAGAGGTCCGCGCGGCGCGGGTCAGGTGGACACGCGCCGCTCCGCTCTGAGGGGCGGGCACACGCAGTCCGGGACAGAACCCGGGTCCGTTGTGCGGAGCTCAAAAGCAGCCCAGCGATCCGCAAACCTGGCTCCTCGGTTCGTTCCGCGTGGAAGAGAAGCTCCACGCTGTGGTGAAATCCGATTCGCCGCCCCCCCACCCGGACCCCCCGGACCCCCGCCGCGCGAACGCAAAGGCAGAAATTTTCGTGCGAAACAAATCCGCGAGTTCACGGAGATATTTTTGAAGCGGGTATTCAGCCCGATGCGAGACTCTGGCTAATAGGCTGCTAACGACATTAGCGACCGTTTGAAGCGCCACATGGTACATGCCTTTTCACTTAGTCCTCCTGATAAGGACTATAGCTCTTCCTCAGCTGCAGCAGCTGTGTAATAAAAACCAATATGATTACCATTTCTGCTTTTTCAAATGGAATACCCATGTGATTCCTGTCGGCAGCTCTTTGTCTATGAATTCATCTGATGAGACTATAGAGCAAAAGGCCCGAAAACCCTTATGTGGTCGGCCATTTTGTGTCCCGGGCTCTAGGGTGAATGAGAGGACTCTGAAGACCGGTAGATTCTGGTGACGGCTCCCCGCCCCGGTGCAGGGGTGCAGGATGCCGCCACCGCCCGACCCTCAGGCCTCCCGGACACGTCTCCAGAGACGGCAGCTGGTGCAGTGCAGGATGGGTAATAATCAGACTCTGCCCGGCTGGGAGAGACTGGGCGCCTTCCAACGCCTGTCACCAAAGACAGCTAACAGAGGGCATGGGGGAGGGATACTTTCATCCAAACGGGCGCTGGACCAGCTTCTGAGTAACACCCGGGGACTGGTATGCTTGAAAAGCATGCTGGGAACATGTTTTTTTTCCCTAATCAAAAACACCTGGGAGAAAAGGGTACAAAGGCTTTTTGTTTATAAAAGCAATAATGAAACATGCAGAACATGCAAATTTGAGTTAAATCTGGATCACACACACAGGGTAACCGGTGTACGGGCCAGGCTGGCAGCGTTAGCCTGGAACGCTACGCGACGAGTCCATCTCCAAACTGTCAGGAAATGTGCTCGGTATGGCGGCTTCGCCAGGGGCGCCAAAACCTGCCCGTCCATCACCGCCACCGCGCTACTGACTCCCGCTCACATCGTGCAGCGGCGCCGTTTGTCACAGCGACAGGGGACACCTGTGGACGGGCGGGGCTGGCTAGTCCGTCCCGTGGCCTCTGCCCCACCAGCCCTCCCCTCCTCCCGACCGCGCCCCCAAACAAGGAGCCCGGCAGGTGCAGCACGGCCTTGACGAGACCGCCACCGAACCAAAAACAAAAAGCAGCGGGGAAACGGCGAACGTGTGGGGAAAGCAGATTCCGCACCTCCATTTGAAAAAGAAAAAACACACACACAGAGAAACACACACACACACACACAGAAACACACACACACACACACATACAGAGAAACACACACACACACACACACAGAGAAACACACACACCACACTGCACACCTGCGCTCTCCGCGGCGAGCGGGAGGGGCGGAAATCAAAAAGCAATTTGCACGACGGAATTACACATCGAGCGTAAAATCGACCGGAGCGCGCGGGCAGGTGGAGGGACCCCGGGCGGAGCGGTGCGAGGGATGGAACAGCGCCGCCGCTCCCCTCCCAGGGCCCGCGCCGCCGCGCCCAGCGCGCTATCGGAGCCCGCCGCTCCCCGAGAAGGGAAAGGGGCCCCATCGGGGCCGCCGCGGAATGAAAAGGCTTCATTTATGAGGAATATTGCACCACGCCGCCAGACTTCCAGATGAGCTCGAGAGAGAGAGAGAGAGAGAGAGAGAGAGAGAGAGACAGAGAGAGACAGAGAGAGAGAGAGAGACAGAGAGAGACAGAGAGACAGAGAGAGACAGAGAGAGAGAGGGAGAGAGACAGAGAGAGAGAGAGAGAGCGACAGAGAGAGAGACAGAGAGAGAGAGATAGAGGAGAGAGAGAGAGAGAGAGAGAGAGAGAGAGAGAGAGAGAGCGACAGAGAGAGAGGGGGGGGGGGCTCTGTAGAAATGAAGGAACCTTCCGGAACGCTGCGATTAGTCCCGGCTGGTCTCCACTCTCCGCGGGCGTGGGGCGGGCGTTTCGCGGCGGGGAGATAACAGCTGCACCCCCGCGCGCGAATGCCAATGAGACGACCCCATCCTTGCGCAAACCGGCATCCCAGGATGCACTGTGACGTCAGAGCTCCTCCGGAGTTCGCTTTAACGCTTCGCTTCGCACGCGACGTGCGGCAGGAAACGCGCTGTGACGAGCGCAGCGCGGGCTAGCTTCCCGCCGAGCAGGAGCGGAGCGGCGGTGCGCCGGCGCGCGTCATCCCCGCGTCCTCTGAGAATCGGGGGAAGTCACCCGGCTGACCTTGAGCCAGATCGCTCCCTCCTCCCCGCGTCTCGCACCTGGCAGCGCACAGCTAATACAACAGCCTCCACACCGAAAGAGCAGCTCCTGTCCACGGCCCTGTGACATGCCACTCAACACCTGAACGGACTCTTACTTCACAGTCAAGTGTTCTGGGTTCTGACATTTTATTCAGACTTAAGCCCAGTTTGTGTTGTTTTTACTCATTTTTGTAATGTTCGACCAGCTCATGGTGGTTATTCTTGCTGACATCTCAGTGTAATAGCAGCATCTTGTTCGTTATGATGAACTACAGTTTCAGCTCCTGTAATTATTGTATTGATTTATATGCAGCGTACTCAGCCCTCTGCAGAACAGTCACTACTGCTCTGTTACCTGCCTGAAACCACTTTCTAATTTCCCCTGGATGTGTTCATCTATCAAATACAGATACAATATTGCAGACTGAATAAAGTCGTCCTCAGTTATCTGTGAAGTTCTAATTAAACAGTCTGGGAAATGTTAAATGTTATGAGACCGTGGAAGGTGTGGAGCATACAGCCTCAAGACTCAATTTTCTTAGAGAAGAAAGGAAATGAGCTAAAGACAAGAAAAAACAGCCCGCTTCTAATTATTCATTCATTCCTCCCTTTTTTGTGCGAACTGAACTTAACAGTTGTAACATATAACAAAGTGTTCATCACTATTTCAAATTTTCACAGAAATTTCAAAAGTCTAGAGGCTTCGGAATCGAATAATGTCTAGAGTACCCAGTACCAACCCCACCCCACCCCTCCCTCCTGAGTGTTTAAATGATTTCACTGTGACATTCCCGCTTGTAAGAGGCGTAAGGGTTTGCCTGGGAGCTGATGTCGAGGGCACGCGGAGCACGTGAAGTATACAGGGGTGCATAACGCCGCCCTCCTTCCCAGCCGTGCACTCATTCCAGTCTAATCCTCCCCAAATAAATGTGTCCTTCTGGCAGCTCTGCTCAGGGACGGAGGGCGCTGTGCTCGGGGGAGGGAGGGGCACGGGGGATGGGGATGGGGAGTGGGGGGTCTACTGGAGAGAGAAAGAGTCTGGCGCTGGAGGTTATGAATCTCTGTCCTGTAGCAGAGAAGCAGAAACGACCCCCTCCCCCCCCCTTACCCCACCCCAGAACCCGGGTCCCACCCCAGCTGCCACAGAGAGGCTCCAGCAGCGCTCTCCGTCACCGTCACCGTCGCCGACCCGCCGGTTATTTATAGCCACGCATCTGGCGCCTCTGCTCTTCTGGCCCCAGACGCTGCTGCACCCGGGCGACGGCATCGCTCCCTGGCCTCACCGCGTACCCCCCCGCCCCCCCACCCGAGCCGACGCGCGGTCTCCCGGGCGACCCCCGCTGACCTCATCCGTGGGCCGGACGCCCCCGCCGTGCGGCGAGCCCTCGTTTAACGTGAGGCGAACACACTATGCAGACCATTACCAAAAAAAAAAAAAGGGATCAATCTTAATCTAGCATTTCAGAACTTTCTATTAATTGGCATGGCGGAGCTTTAATAAGCTGATTAAAGATCCGTGCGGCAGATGTGATTAACTCCGTCACAGGAGCGAGGTGGGCTGGTTTTTATCTCTCCCTGCCGCTTCCGCACCTTCTGCCGCTTCCGCCGCTCGCCGCATCGCAGCGAAGCGTCTAACGCGCTCGACGACTAAAGCGCCAGGAGTTCATCACTTAAAACAATCAGCTAAACGCCGCTGCTCATGTGTGAACCGTTACCGGCTCGGCTGAACTTTCTACCCATGATTCTTCGGCCTCGCTCGCCCCGCCTCCCTCCCAGGCACAGCCTTCTACCTCTGCGTACTGTACTGGCTGGGCTGCCGCAGCCAGCTCCCAGTGAAGGCAGTCACAGCCCGCGGGCTCCTTGCCGGTGAGAGAATCCCACTCGTTACCAACGACACAGGCCGAGCCCCCCAGAGACCGCAGGCTCTCTCTCTTTTTTTGTGTGAGATTTCTCCTGTAGAAATGGCTTAGGGGGCCCGCCTAAGGCATTTCAATGCAGGGAGAAAAACCCTGTCACCTATCAAAACCAGAGGTCCCTTCATCGTTAGCAGCATAACCCAGGCTGGGGGTGGGGTGGGAGGAGGGGGGGTGGGGGGGGGGCTCACCTTTCCGCTGAGAGAAACTGTCCTCAGGGGCTAGAGGCAGGAGGTAGATTTTTTTTTTAAAGAGGGGGGAAAAAAAAAAACCTCCAGAAATGAGGGCTTCAATTAGCCTCCCCGGCACCGTGCCCCTGAATGTCACGAGCTCCCCTGTAACGGCAGGGCCCTGGGTTAAAGGCTGCAGAGGCCCGAGCCGTCAGAGCCTAGCCCGGGTCTCATAATGACGTGCCCAAGCCCAGACTGCATACGGGGAACGGGGGCACATCTGCGCCGCGTCCTTTCAAGGTCACAAAGCACGCTGGGAAAACCAGCGACGGGCGGCTCGGCCTATGGGAGAGAAGGGAGAGAGGAGCGCGGCTCCCTCTGGACACACAGCACTCTGGTGAAGCAAAGGGGGGGGGGGGGGGGGGGGGGTTCCCCATCTACCAGCTTCTTAAATACAGTGACTACAGGGCGAAAAGCGACATGTGCTATTCACTCATTATCCAGTTCAATTTCAGAGAAATTATACATTTACATAAAATGGAGCACTTAAAATGCATGTGACCTCTCTTTTATAATACGATCTCAACAAATGAAATAGATGGGAATTGAGAAATACTTCCGATATGTAAAAACAAGGGCTAGAGTGTATGCAGGTTTTTGTTTCCAGTGATTACCACGATTCAATTACTGCAGCTAATTTGCTAATTTGCATACAACCGCTCCGATTCACTCCGAGAATAGACCGTGTTACAGTGTTTTCATATAGGGACCCAAGAACAGGATTCAGCTCTCAGGCATCAGCTTAAGAAATTTAGACAAAATGTCCATTAGCTAAATGCCCAAGCTCTCTCACACACACTCTTTCTCTCAAACTCTTTCCCTCTCACACACAGACACACAGATACACACACACACACACACACACACACACACACTTTTCAGGTTAGGCCAGCGCAAAGCCTCACCCTTCTTAAGTTTCTGTTTACTAATTAAAGCTCACACAGAATCGATACGGCACCATTAGATGGGACCCAGAGATACGGGGATGCTATAATAAAAAGCCTTTGTGAGCGCGCTCATCAGCCTGTCAGACACAGTCCAGCTCGCTCTATGTCAAAAGGCAGCGAATCAGGCGGGACAGAAGAGCCTGGCGGGCTCTGAATGCCAAACCAGCCCGGGGACTGGGCGAGGAGATGCCCGCCGGTAACGAATACGCCCCCGCCCAAAACAGCACCGGCGTCAAATGAACTGTCCCACCATAAACTCACCCGCCCTGTCCATGCTGTAAACGCTATAGCCCTCTGTCAGAAAAACCCCCCACGAAGGCCATTGCCGGAACGCGCCGGTCACAAACACTAAAACAACTTTTTCCCTTTCTCGTTTTACCTCGCCGCTCACGTTTTTCATTCCGTGAGCCTTGATAGTTCAGTGAAGTTCAGGGTTCAGGGTTCAGGGTTCCTTTATCAGTAAACATAACACCCGAGTCCCTGACTGTCTGTGGCGTGAATAGCGCCGGCCGCGGGCCAGAGGACAGAGCCTGGGACGGGCCAGAGGACGGAGCCTGGGACGGGCCAGAGGATGTTCTGCGCACGCGGCTCTGCGAGCGAGGATCTTCAGCAGGTTCCCATAAGGAGGAGAAGGAAGCGTGTGGCGCGCAGAGAGCGCCGCTCTCGCAGAGCTGAACGAGCCAGGGGGGCGGAGACGGGTCAGACCCACGCGTACGCGTGAAGCCGCGCGCACGTGGCCGAACGGCATCAACCACTGTTTACACAGCCGCGCGGCTGGCGTGCGAGCGGGCGACAGTGCCGCGGACCACGATGACGCACTGGCGCGCGTAGCATAGCGTAGCACGAGCGCCTGTTTTCCCTCCGCTTGGCCGACGGCCAGCCCTGGTCCGCGCCTGCTCGCGCTGTCACGGGCTCAAATATTTACATTAGCGGGAGGACCCGCGCTGGGCGGGACACGCAAGGTCGCCACTTGTTATGCCAGCTGGGCTGGGCTCTCCGAGCGGGAGCTCACAGGCCCTTCTGCAGTGTGAATGAACACGGGGGTTATCCTGTCGTCCGTGCCCCTCTCCTTCTCTCCCCCTCTCCTCCTCTCCTCCTCTCCTCATTTCCTCTTCTCCTCCACTCCTCCTCTCCACCACGCTTCCCAAGCTAGGAGGAGAGCTTCCCTCCATCCCTCCCTCCAAAACCTGCCTGAGGGAGGCTGCTTCACCCACCGAACAAACTCGGCTCTGCCGTGCCGCCTGTCGGGTGCGGCCGAACGCCCTCCTAACGAGCGGTCTGGAGTTGACCAGGCCGGCGTTTCCGTGGCGCGGCCGGGCAGCCTCTCCGGCAGGTTCGGCGCTGCCGGCAGGGCTGGTACCCGGTCTGCGTGTGGGAGAGGCGACGGGCGGGGGAGATGAGAGAGAGCGCGCTCGCTCTGCGGAAACAGAAGGGAGAAGACGCGCGGGGCCTGCTTAAGGCCCGCCTCCCTCCGCTACGGCGCAGAGAGAAGCGCACTCCAATTACGGGCACCGCGGCCAGACCCGCCATCCCGCTAAACAACAGACGGAGAGCGCGGAGAGCGGGGCCCCGCGGAGCCGCCAGCGGTAATTGGTTTTTTTGTTGGTCAGCGAAACCATCAAATTAAAATTCCGCAGTTTGTTTCGCTTCTCGCTACTTTCCGCTTTTCGGGGAATGTAAGGGAACGCTGGGAAGTGGGGAGGGGGAGGGGGAGGGGGAGGGGGGTTTGGCAGGTATGGAGAGGGTTTGAATTCAATTCCATTGATTTGGCAGAGACCTCCAAAGCAGACTATTGTTCTAAGCTGGTTTCTGTGGGCTTGCGCCGGCTGCCTGTGAGCGTCTCACACGTGGGGCTGTGGGGGAGAAACAGCCTCTCCCCCTCCTACCTCAGCGCTGAACAGGCAAACAGGGCGCTACGCCACCACCACCCAGAGCCTCCCTCTCACTCCCCGCTGCCTCGGAGGCTGCTCCTGCCTGCTGACTCGCAACTGCTGACTGGCGGAAGCTACTGGACTGCCATTTTCAAAAATCCTTGCGAGAACTTTAATTAGGATGTCTGAAGGCTCTCGAGAATGAGCTCCACCTGCAGCAGGGACAGTGAGCGAGGAGGAGGGTGGGGTGGGGGGGTGGGGGGGCTTTCAGGAGGGTCTGTGTCGAGCCCAGCTGCTGCAGAGGGAGGCACTGAAATGGCCGCGGTAAATGAACGGTTGTATTAGAGGGGGTGACAGGTCCAGGACACTTGAAAGGCACATCAAATCAAATGCGCTCGGAGTGGCCCGGGATACAGAGCAGGCCCACCTGGCTCTCAGCCAGCTCCCATTGTGTGGCTGAGTGCTGCGCGGTCCTGTCTGTCTGTCCCTGCTCCTACCACTGAGAGAGAGGGTGGGGGGGAGGGACAGAGAGAGAGGGAGAGGGGGAGAGAGAGACAGATAGAGACAGAGAGAAGGCAAGAGAGTGAGATAAAGAGAGGGAGAGAGGGAGAGGGGGAGGGGGAGAGAGAGACAGATAGAGACAGAGAGAAGGCAAGAGAGTGAGATAAAGGGAGAGATACAGGGGGGGAGAGAGGGAGAGGAGGAGAGATTGAGAGAGAGAGAGATACAAACAGGGAGAGATACAGGGGGGAAGAGAGAGAGAGTGAGAGAGAGAGAGAGAAAGAGAGGCAGAGACAGAGATAGATACAGAAACAGAGAGAGAGAAAGAGAGGCAGAGAGAGAGATAGATACAGAAACAGAGAGAGAGAAAGAGAAAGAGGTTCAGCCTAATGCTGTCCTGTGCTTCCCTGGTCTGGGTGATTGCAGGTGGTCTTTGGCCCGCTGCTCATCCACACGTTCCCAATCACGTGAGGCAGCAGCGAAAGGGAGTCTTATTAGATATTGATCAGAGGGCCGCCTTGGTCCGCTATCTGAGAACCGCAATAACCACAGAATGCACACGCAGCCAGAGATGGAGGCTGGGATGAGTTTGGAGCCTGAAGAGAAATTCACTTAAAATGGGTTTCAGGGAAAATTAATGGACAAAAGTACAAGGACATGAATCTGATTTCGCTTGGACGTGTACAAATCAAATGCAGACCAGGCCAATGAGTCTCCTCAACAGTGATTTACCCACGCGTAGTTCATCTGCTCAGACACTTTCATCAAAGCCCTTTTAAAAGTCACCTTTCACTTCTGCCCAGTGTCTCGCGCTAACCCACGGGTGCTGACATCTCTCCATTTCACACGCGACGCTAGAGGAGCTCATGGGCTCGTGGGAAGGTCGCCCAGAGGGCACAGAGCCCCTCCCGCACGGCCGGCCCCATTCAGGCCCGTAATGAGGAGCCCGGGGGTCCAGCGGTGATGTCACTGACCTCATCGGCCCCCGTCACCTCTTCAGATGCTCCACATCCCAAACCCAGCACCCAGGAAGAGAGACAGAGAGAGAGAGAGAGAGAGAGAGTGAAATAGACAGAGAGTGGGAGAAAGGAAGACAGAGAGAGGGAGAGAGAGAGAGAGAATGGAGAGGTAGAGAGACAATAGGAGGGATAGAATGGGGGAAGGGAGAGGGATACTGTGAACATTGTAATTGCGAACGTTTCCACGGCTCTGACTGGCTGGTAGCATAGCTAGGCTGTGCCGTCGTTGTCTTACAGATCCCGGCCCTGTGTCCCACGGCACTACGAGGAACACGTGTTATTTCTTAGTCACGGTGCGACACAGAAAAGGCGATCCAGGCGATATCCCCGCCGGCGCGTTGCACAAGAGCCGGCCGGGATAATTTAATGCGCTGCTCGAGTGCGCCAGGAAAGGTCTGGCACGCCACTGGAAGTGCGCGCGCACAATAAAGCTGGAGAGGCCCTCTCTATTAGCAGGTGCTAACTCGATAGCGTAGCGCCGCGCCAGCCGCTACAGCCCTCCGCTGGAAATTGCTTTTACGGGAAAGCGCTCGACGTTTCCCTTTCGAGGGCCCTCGCCACAAATGGGGCGCGCATTAGGGAAGGGCGACCGCACCCCCCCACCCCCACCCCCACCCCCACCCGTGTCACAAAAATACAGCAACCTCAGCACCGCCCGCATTCCATACAGGTGAACAGAAAAAGGCCAGGGGTAAATTTATGGCGACTGCCCTTCTTTGAAGGAAATTCAATTCAAATGTATGCGTGTTAAGAGAGGAAATGAATGCAGGAAGGGGCCTCAAATCAGCACAAAGGCTTGTGCATACCTGTCAATCTGCACACTGGCAGCAGGGCCCCGGTAAGCTGATTTATTGCATTAATACATCATGAAATTCATCATATTAGTGGTTAAAAAAAACCCCAGGAGGCAGTATCATTGCATTACATGTTTCTCACTGGATTACGAGCTGCATACCCTGCTTATGTTTTTAATGTGCATTTTTGGAATTTGGAGGTAGCTTGTGTTATTCCCCTGCTTTACCTCAGCGTTTCCCCAACCTTCTTCCTGACAAGGCACACTCTCCAAATTTACAGAATCTCACGGCACACCACTCTCCAATGCGAACAATTTACTGACGTTGACGCGTCAACAGTAGGCCTAAAGCTCATTTTAATGACAGTGATCGCACAATGGGTAAGGAACTGGTCACAGGTTCAATGCCAAGCTAGGACACTGTCCTTGTACACCTAACCTGTACTTAAGTACCTAAGTACTTAACCTGCATTGCTTCAGTATATACAAGTCACTCTGGATAAGAAAATGCTAAACAAATGCCTGTAAAATAAAATGCCTGTAACTTTAACATTTTTTTGAAGGGTTTTTTCACACAGCACACCTGAGCAGCTGGACTATACGGTTTTCCTGAGCGTTTGGCTCTGCACGCTGCCATAAACCACACATTCCACCGCCGCACACGCCATTCATTAAAAGCAACGGTATATAAGAGCCCGCAGATAAATGACCGTGATGATCATAATCGCCGCACCTGCATTTCAGCCCAGCGAACGGGACGTTAATCACGTCACTTACGCAGCTCTCCATCTGCCTCACTGTGCGGCCGCTTCGCCGTCAGCTTCCTCTCTCTCCGTGAGGACGCGCGGCTGCGTTCTCCGCTGTGGTCGATCTTCCCAGCCGCAAAGCCCTCTAACGGGCTCCGGCTTCCGATTGGACGCGTGCTACGAGCAGACGCGAGCTTTGATTCCGACTTCGTGTATTTTTTTCCTCCCTCTTTTGAACCCAGGGTTGTTTTGCGAGCGGTAATCTTGACTTGCAGCATCATTCCAAATCAGGCAGCAGATTAAAAGGTTTATCTATGCTAAATATTGCGGCACATCTGCATGCCCTAGCTCTCAAAGGCATCTGAAATACGGCTTTGAGAGAATTGCTCTTTCGAATCCCCAGTTGTTGTGAGCAGGAGCTTGAACTTTCAACGTACTTTATAAATCGGGTAACAATTTATCCGTGGCGCTAAACGTCTTATAAGAACACAAATGGAATGTGCATTACGCGGGACTGAGGTATATTCACCACTCAAAAGGGGCGTGGCACCCACCAGCCTTCAGCCACTGAGCAGCCGACTCTGTCCCGCCTCCCTGACCTCCGCACCTCGACGCTGTGAGAAACGCTCCGCGCAGGCGTGAACTTCGCCACGGCGTTTAACTGAAATGCGGGATAACCTCATCGAAGCAGGGCAGCGTCCTTCTGAGGACCCTGCTAATGAGGACCAGCAAGGCTCCTGCGTCCACGTTCACCGTTCGTTTCCCCCGGCGACCGCTGAGCACCAATCGCGCGACCATTAGCAGAGCGGCCGCGGCGCTGGAAGCGGTCTCTCCCGTAACGAGCGGCGAAAGCGGCCGTCGGGAGGGGAGGGGAGGCCGAAGCTCCGGGGCCAAGCGTAACCGTGACGACCCCCGCGCAGGCTCCCGGTGTTTACCGCCTCTCGCTTCTGAGCAGGATGCGCCGCGGGGGGGGGGGGGGAGGCGTTCTGTCCCCTTCCCCTCTTCCCCAGCTGGCGCAGCGCTAGCGAGCGGCGCGCTAACACACGGGCCTGGGTTTGCTTCCCACAGCCTCCTCACAAACACACTCCCCTCAGGCGCACCCCTTCCATTCCGGCTCCCGCTGGTACACACGTTTATTTACCTTTATTTTACATTGTTAAAAAAACCCTCTCCTTCCTTGCGAGCTATAAATTATTGACGAAAAGGAAGGGAAAAAAATAGACATTTCCCAACGTGCCAAATAAAATCTATGGCGACGCAGACACACACAGCCTCCAGCTTTGACGCCTGGAGCCAAAGTCTCTATTTCCGTGACCTTTGAGGAAACAACAGCAGGATAAAAAAAGGACCCGCTTCCAACTTCCCCCCTTCCCTGCCAAGTCTTCATTAGCGGCTGCAGCCCCGGTGTCACCGCGCGTACGCCGGCCACGCCGCTCCGCAGAGAGGAACACGCTGTTACCCGTGCCCTTAGCCGAAAGAGCACCGCCGCCATCATCACAGGGATGTGTGAAGAGCCCTCTCCAGCACTGCCCTGCTCTCACTGGGGCTCTCATCCACACTGAGCGCCTGTACGTGTGAGAGAGGTCAGGGGTCAGGGCTCAGGGGTCAGGGCAGGGAACGGGTGGCAGAGTGTTGGCGTACACACGTTACCCACGTCCCCCGGCTCTGCCGGCCCAGACAGGAACATGGATCGAGCGTTAATGGCCTTTAACATGCTCACACAAACAGACAAGCACACACACACACAGACACAGACACACTCGCGCACACACACACACGCACACACGCACACACACACACACACACACACAGACACAGACAAGCGCACACGCACGCACGCACACACACACACACACAGACACAGACACGCACGCACGCACGCACGCAGACACACACACCCACACGCATGCAGACACAGACGCACGCACGCACGCACGCACACACACACACACACACACACACACACACACACACACACACACACACACACCGCCCCACCCCCGCCCAGCTAAGAGTGCTGGTGGTCTTTGGTGGAGGTCCACGGTTCCCCCCCAGGGGTTTATGGGGTGGAAGTAGGAAACAGTCAAGCACCACGGGGAGCCTGCCCTGACCTCAGCGCCGGTCAATAACCCCCCGCTAACGCACACGTGCACGGCAGGGCTGGGTCTGGGTTGGTCGGGTATGGGGGTGGGGGACGGCCTTCACAGGAAACCTAACAAAAGAAGAGGCCTGGCTCTTTCTACTGTACGCTAGGCTCTGTCAGTTCTTGGTGTGCTAATGAGAGATCAGTGGGTCGGAGTTATTAAAATCACGAGGGCTGCTAATAATATCCACAGTCTCGTTCCCCTCACATCGCTCAGAAACACCGGCGTACAGACGCTGGCCTTGTGGAGATACGGGCGTCCGGTCTGTGCCCAGCTACAGGGCTTCAGTAACACAGCTTTTCCTACGCCCAGAATCTGCCTCAGATTCGTCTCACCTGCAGTAGGGCCATTCTACCACGGATACTCAGAGCATTTCAGACCAGCCAAACTAGTCCAAAAATAGCCACATTAGTGAGACCAAAAAATAGACTTGAAATACGTATTTGAGCTCTTCTGGCAGCACATTTGAAAACACTGCAGATCCTCGAGATTGCTCAGAGAAACGTTACACGCCAAAACAAACAATCATAGCAAACGAGAACCTTTTCCGGAACATTCTTGAAAATAGATATTATTTAATCGGCAGGAATATTACTGGCTCCTAAAAGATTAAATTATTACAAATAATTATTTTACCCAGAAAAGGCATCAGTACATAAAAATACATTTTGTAGGCCCTTTTTGGATACCTAAAATGGTTAACTGGTACATTGATTTGTAACTTTCTAACGTTCTTCAATAGCCCGCCACCTGACAGTGGCCATAGATAGCTGAAATCAGACAGTATTCTAACATCAGAATTTGGTTCATGCATTTCAAATCGAAGCTGGATATATGTCACCATATTGTTTTTCAGCTTCTTCAGCCACGACGCAGTGATCTGTGAACATAAGATAAGGGCGACAGTTCGCCCGTGTGATCTTTCCGGCGCAGATACAGGACATGCTGAGAGTACGCTCGGGGTGGGGAGGTGGATTGTGGGAACTGCGCGGAGAGGGAAGCCTGCTACATTGAAGCAATCTACTGGTAATGGTTGGTCTGGTCTCCGAGAAAATTGTCCAGCGCAACCCATCATCAGCCATGTGATTTCAGTAACTGTTTTCTGTTCTCACTGAACATGGCGAGCGGAGGGAGGGGGTTGGGGTGGGGTTTGGGGGGGGTGGGGTGGGGGGGTCTAGACGCACAGAGCGGGCAGATGTTCGGTGAAACACGGGGCTGCGGTAAAGACCGTCCTCACAGCTGCCCGCTGGAAAATAAAATAAATAAATGCGGGAGGAGGGAAGAGAAACGAGCGGCTCCCCGGTGAGAAAATGGCAGAGCCTGCGGGGCCTGTAACACGCTCCATATCACGCCGCCTCCGTCTGTAATTAAGAATTTGTCACAATTTGCGGACCGCGTCGCGGCGCAGTCTGAATCCATTAAGGCCCCCACTGAACCGGAGCGCGCCCAGACGAGAAAGAAATGCGTGTGGGGAGGGGCGGTCCTAATATGGACATACTAATTTTTTTTTTTTTTTAATCTGATTTTGGCTATTTATGTCCAAATTCATTGGATTTTCCCCTTGAGCAGATCGACCTGCAGCCTCCTGCTTATTATGCTGTTTGCTGCGGCAGGGAGGCACCGCATTCCCACGCTGAAAGCTCCATAATCCCAACTTTGAAAGCTCAGCCTCGTTAACACATTTCGATTTCGTCGAGGGGTGCGACGTACAGTGAAGCACAAAGCCCAGCGGCCAGGGACCTTCCACACCGCAACACAGCACCAGACTCTCGTCTTACCGCTCAGAACCTACAGCGCGTTAGAAACGGAGAGGACGGAGTATCCGGGAGTCTGAGAAATCGGTGGACAGGCTTCCCTCCGCTCCGGCTTCCTCCCTCGCACGTGTGCGGATTCGCCGCGCTGCTCGTGGGGAGATAACGCAATCGAGCCGCTCCATCTGCTCGCCGCCGCGGGGCCCCGGGCGAGCCGCGGATAAGAAGCCTCATCCAGACACGGATACGCCAAAGTTTGACTGTTCAGATAGGATCAGAGACGCGAGCTGTAGAACAGGAGGAGTGGATAATCTGCACCTCCAGCGATACGGACCGCACCACGCGCGGACTCAAAACGAAAGGGGGGAAAAATATTAACTCTCCCCACTGTCTATCTGCTCCGTCGACAACGCCACGGCTCCTTCTTTAAAAAAGCCATAAACGGAAACGATCGATTCGAGCCCCGGGCACGCCGAAGCTTCCGCTACACCCCGTTTCTACGCCGTCACGGCGTTGAAGACCCTACGCATACGCGGCCCCGCTGAGCCCCGGAGGGGGTTCCCTAAAGCGGCGGCGGTCGTCCTCCGATCGGCGGAAGGCACAATGGGAGAAAATGACTGCGGTCGGCTTTAGAGTGCGTCTAATCCAGATTGGAGCCGATAAGGCGGGCCGTGCGCTTGAGTGGCAGGTGCGGAGCGAGGAGCCAGGTGCGAACCCTAATCCCACCCCACCCCCCTGCCCCCGCACTCCTGCTGCACGAGTCAGCGTGCGGAGCGGTCAGTTCATTCGGGGCTCTGTTCTTTTCAAATTCACATTCAAATGTGTCGAGATCAGCTTGTGCCGCCGAAGCGGTATACAGAAGATGACATTAACAATAAATCTCCCTCTATCCGTCCCCCCTCCTTTTACAAACACAGGTGATCCCCTCAGACTGTTACACAGCCAGGGCAGAGCGAGCTGAGAGCCTTCATTACCCGCAGGCGCCTGGAAACCCGGAAACACGGCCCTGAAAGCTCGGCTGAACGGACTATAGCTGTGAGGTCGGCTTCAGACGGCATTCAGACAACAACAAAAAAATAAGGATGAGAATGCGGCTACAGCAAATCTGCTGCTAGAGCAGCACTCCTCCTCTGAGACACTAAAGCACCCATTTTAAGGACAAAGACACACCACGGATTCCAAAATCAAACTGTAATCATGCCTGTGCTAACTGGTGGCCGGTGGCCCCATAGGGCAGTGAGTAAAGGGTCACAGTGTCTAAAAAGAAGAGAGGGTGTCAGTTCATAGGTTACTGCAGGACTGGGATATGGTGACTGCACCAGCTATGAAAGCCTGCCTCCCCACCGCTCTGCTCATTTATAATATACATTTCCTTGCTCGGACTGACTGTTCGTACATCTATTTTAATACCTCAGGCTATAATCTGCCCAACCTCTTTGCCCATTTGCTCTGATAGGTTCCCCTTTACTAACACTGTTTGACCCATCATTAACTATTGATGGCAGGCCGACCAGCAGACTCCTATACACGGGTTCTGCACAAGATTTCTACCAACCAGGGCATTCTGACCGTTTTTACTTCTCACTTGGGTTTTTTTATGAATCACATTTTGGTGGTTTAGGATCAGCAGTTCAATTATTCCTGTTTCCAGTAAAGCATCTTTGTGCTATCGTCTCAGTAAATACACTACTAAAACATTTTTATTAGATTGAATTGAATTTGAACTGAACTAAACTAAACTGAACTGAACCAAACTACACTGAATTGAATGAACTTGCCCTTCAATGCAATGACTAAGCTAAACAATGACTAAGCAAAAGCCTAAGCTAGAGTGAAAAAGAAGCAGCAGTCAGCTACGAATGTTTTGGTGACTAACATGCCATTCTGCGATGAACTCCCTGTGCCTGAAATAGTTGTCCTCGTAGTCCGAACTGAAATGCATTAATAAATTAATGTCAGAGCATATGAGTTTGCAAGGATACAAGAGTAAAAACAAGCAAAAGTAAAATGAACTCCTTCAAACTCACTATGCTGAATTAATTTCCTGTGTGGGAAGAAAACAGAATAGGAATATGATACTTTATTCAGAGCGCAAAACTTAAGGCAATGTTTATTCTTGAATTCCTTGATATTATTGATACTATTAATTCAGAGCAAACTGGTATCATAGAACAGTTGTAATGTTTCTTTAAACCAACTGTACACCTTAAGGTGCTGAAGATTGTTTAAGATTATTTAAGAATATAAAAAAACAAAAACAAAGCTGAATGACCATGCGCAAACAAATTCTCCAATGGTTTCCCATGCCGTTTCTGGGCTAACGATACCCCTAGTCCTCTTTCCCTCCGTCCGTCATTCAGATCTCACTGTGCATCTCAGCTTGCCTGAAGGACACCTCACGCAAGATGGCGGACTGTGTCTGTAATGATCGTCAGTCATCCCCTCCAACCGTGAGATGCTCCGCAAGATCTCCCCCTCATCCTGGCGCTAGCCTACCGAGCAGTGAACAGGCCAGCCTCACCATACTCCCAATCAACGTTCACAGCCCTCACCGTGGCCTGTGGCCTATCCCCTTCCAGCACGATCGTTTCTCCCAGTCGTGATGCCAGTCTTCACTGCCACCCCAGTGGTGGCACAAATGTCTCATGGTGGTCAACACAGAAAAATTGTTGACCATTTTCTCCAGCATACTGAAGACCCACCTCTTCATGCTGCATCTTGGTTCATCTCCCATTCCCACCACCTAGCACTTCCACGTTATAATAATTCAGGTTAGCGTATTTAATGGTTTTAGGTTATATTTTTATATTTTGGTTCTTGGTTAGCACAGCTACTGTAACTGGCACCAGCCCTGTAGTGATGTTGTATCTACACTCACCGGTCTGAGAATGTTGTGGGCTATGTCTGCAACTATAGCGGATAATAATCAAGTGAATGCATTTATGCTTCTCGTACACTGTAATGAATGTGAAGAAATGAATGAGTAAAGAAATCAAGGCCTATACCGATTAAAGCAGTCCCGTTGCTTGGCGTCCATCTCCGTGACCCAACGACACATCTTCTGGGCCAGGGGTAAAGAGGAGCCCTTGACTTTGTGCTCGTGCACCATTCCCAGCACTCGCTCTCCCCGGAGTAAGAGAGCAGCGTGCGCGAGACGAAACCGACCCAATCTGGGGAGGCTCGCGTGCTGGGCTCGCTGTCTGCCTGGAATACCAAACGGGGTATAAACCGGCCCCGGTGCTGGGTGTTCACTTGCCGCTGAAAGAGGACGGCTGACGCAGGATGCAGAGATGGGTTTTTTTTTAATTTCTTTAAAGAGGATCGCGGTGTGACGGCAGCGGCGGAGGCGGCGTGAGCCCGGCGCACCTGCCTCATCGCGTCTCTCCGCCTCCTGGGAGCTAAGCGGCGGATTATACGCCATTCAGCCCCCGCCCCATCCGCTCCCACCGCGTGTCATCCTTTCTCTCTGCAAATATCAGTTCATCCCGCCATCTGCCCCCCCCCCCCCCCGACTCCTCTGTTCCTCTTTTCTCCTTTCATAGAGTTTCATTTCTTGGTTGACTCATTTAGATCGGCACTGCGGCAAATCCCACCGTGCTTCGGCGCGGCTCGAAAGCGTGGCGGCGGCGTGCGGTGTGTCATCGACGTCGGCCGCGGCGCGTCCCTCGTCCATCTCGGGAACGACCCGAAAGCGGCCGGGCCGGGCCGAGCCGACCTGCCCCCTTCCCTCCGACGCGCCGGACGCCCCAATCCGCTGCGCCCGGCAAAACGCGCACAGCGGCGGCGTTTGGTACCCAGAAAAAAGCCGGTTCTTTGAAACGCTCTCTACCCCTGCAGTTTGCCCTCCAGCCTGCTCTTTAATTCATGAGCCCACCCTGCAAGAGCGTGCACGCTTTCTCTCTCTGGATGAGGCCCAGGCGTGAGGAGAGAACGCAGGCTGGGGGGGTGGGGGGGTGGTGGGGGGGGGGGGGGGAGTGGAGTCACGCGAGCGAGACGAGGCGTGAGCGTCCCCGCCCAACTGCAACGGAACCAGCCGGCGGAAATCGGCCACCTACCGGCAGCGCTGCGAGCCACAGACCCAACGCTCACACCCACCCACCCCGCAGGGGGCTGTGCAGGTGAAGGTTAAACACAAGAGTGAGTGAATCTGCGCAGCTGGGGCAGGAGCGGGAGATCAATCCCCTGCCGGCACCTCCTTAACTCGGGCCGTTCCCCAACACGTGGTTCAGATGTAGAATGCGCCGTGTCGCCAAGGCGATCTGCGCCACAATATGTGGTCTCCCAAGGCGGAGTAATGGAAAATTAATGTAAACGACCTTCACCTGATTGGAAGAAACATGCTGTCCACAGCTGATGATGTATTCCCTAACCCGGGAAGGTCACTGGGACAAAACACAGATGGTGCGGGGGGCAAGCTGGCTAGAGAGGAGGCTGGAGCTCTTCCTCACTGACATTGGCTAGCAGCGATCAACAGGGGCAGGATTTATGCAAACAGGAAGTCAGCTGCTGACCCCACCACAGATGGAAAAGCTCAAGTCCCCAACTTTATTGAAATATCTGCTCACTTAGGAAGCGTTACCAGGAAATTTCCCTGCTGTTGTTTTGCATGCAGAAAACATGGGCCCCTGCACTCTACACTGCACTGGTTGTCTTTGTATTTTTAAGTATTCAAATAGCCTATACAAAGTGCTCTGTGATTAGGCCTATTACACAGCTAGTTTTGAGAAGTTCAGTGTTACTGCAGCAAACCAGTTTGCGCAACATGAATGACTGTCACAATGCATTTCAGGCCCCAAGATTTTGAATTTGTATAAAAAAAGCAATTTAATACATTCCTAAAATAATCCCTATTTACCATTCAATCCCTATACATTAATTTGCTGTGACAATTCTCTTTGCAAAAACCTTAAACTCATTGGTACATGACACTGTGGAACCCTGCATAGCATTCAGATACATCAGGCAAGTGAGATGGAAATCTCACAAGAGGAAGTGATGCGTGCAGTGAAATAACAGCCTACAGCTGGAAAGACACAGAACATTTTGAAAGAGAGGTTGATGGAAGACGGAGTAGGCTACACATTTTGAAATCTCCAGCTCGGTATTTCAACTCCAATTAAATGCACCGTGACATGTTTTTGGGAGATTCTACCTTCTGATTGCATCCCAGATCTTTCACAAAAACAAACTTTAAAGAAACATCACTCTTCATGAGATATTTCAGTTACAAGTTACATTCATTGTTTAAGATTGTATCACTGCATCATCCATTCATCCTTCACTGTGCCACATTAAACAATATGACCTTAAACCGGAAACAACGCTCAGTCAAAAGAAGTCTGAGACTGAAGTCTGATGAATTTTCAGACTGCTCTTAACATTTTCAAAGCAGTTAAGACAGAAGAGGAACTTAGGAAAGATGTGATCCTGTGACACTGGAACACAGAGATGGACATGTAGTGCAGACCAGAAGTAGGCCTATTTGGACAGTGACAAGATTTTTGCTGTTTTGACTCCGTACTTCAGCACATTGGATTTGAAATGAAACGGTGAATATGAATTAATGTGCAAACTGTCAGCTTTAATTTGCGGGTATTCACATCCATTGCAGGTGAGCAATTTAGGCATTGCAGCCCTTTATATACATAGTCCCCCCATTTGTTGTTGCATTAAATGCACAAGGAAGCTAACCACAGGTCTACTCTAGGCATCAAATCTGCATTCTGGGTGTACTGCTGTTATTTCACAACATTATGACCAACTATCAATGTCAGTAAACCAGGCCAACATCATTCAGAATAAATCGATCAGAAACATCTAGCCAAAACATTGGGTGTGTCGAAATCAACTGTTAGGTATATTGTTAAGAAGCAATAATGCACTGATGGGCTCCTTCAGCAGTAAAGTGGCATAGTTTGCAGTCCTAAAACCTGGAAGTGAGTTAGCATTTTTGAGCCATGGGTTCCCTTGGCAGATTTCCAATGCTTTTTTCCCCCAACCCACAGGGGTTGTTCTGCAACATAAATTACTCCCATTAATATTCCAATCATAAATTTCAAAGCTGTTATGTGCTTTAAGAAAGTAAGTCGCTAACAAGTTGCTATATTGAAGCTATAAGAACAGTTGCATTCCGCCAACCACCACTCAAGTTTCCATACGAGCCTGCCTGCACAGGACAACCATTGTAGTTTCATTGTTTAATTTCACGTCCAGTGTGCTGGAGTACTACCAAAACAACAAAAATTGTCTCACTGTCCAAATACTTATGGACTTCACTGTACAGGGACTTGTCTATCGGTATTTCCTTCAGAGCTATACATATCACTCTGGGAGTAGAGCATTTGAAGAGAGGAAAAAGTGGAATCTTTCTCTCTCAATAACTTTCTCAAACTCACACTAGTGTTGTTTTGATACCAAAATTTTGACTTCAATGCCAATACCAGCTTTGGTACCTCAATATTGATTCTACATCGATACCATGGTAAAACACTAAAAAGCAAGAATTTTTCATAAAATTAAACGGAAACTTAACATATCATTTCACTTATTATATAAAATATTTACTAGCACAATTTCTGAAAGACTAAATCATTCAGATAATAATAACAGAAATGAAGTTACTCAAGACCTGGTGAGATCTTGCTAAACATATTCAGTTTATGATCAGTTTGTATTTATCAAATAAGACTGGGGAAAGGGCTCTGAATTACTTTGCATGTGAGCACATTGTGAACAACATCACTGCACTTCATAGAAACCACCTTAATCTACATTTGTAATGCATTTATCTGTTATTATTATCTGTTATTATTGCATCTATCAGAAAGTCACAGAGGAGATCAAGGTGTTTGTCAGAGAAATGCTTTGCTAGGCTACAGGCCTGTCACTGTGTTTTGACACCTGTTACTTTCCTCTAAAACCTCGTTGGTGCTGGTATTACCGGCATCAAACGGATAATTGGTCTCATTTTCCATTACCCGTTTTCATTCATTTTCCTTGATTAACAAGTGTGTCAACAATCTGAATAATCCATTGGCAGGTAAATAGCTTCTTTCTTCACACATCATGTTACAGAGATTAAATGATAAATTCCATTTATAAAAATTAGTTTTAATCACTAAGTACATAACAATATATATATACCACTCTGTTAACTATAAAAACAAAAACCTGTGCTTAAAAATCGTTTAAATGATAAAATCTGCGCATTGCAGATCTTTGGCGTGAATATAATGTACTTTTTCACAATTATTTTTACATTTTAAATACAAAAAAAACGGTATTTATGGTGTGGAGATAACTAGCCTACACCGGTGTAGGCTTGTGCACTGTGTGCTGCCGGTTATACCGAACACCAGGAATACTAGAATACTTGTAAATGTGCTCTGTTGTCAGGTTTGCCATTATTATTATTGGCTTTGAAGGCAGAGTACTACCATATTTCACTTTGATTGCCCTGCTTTTAAACAAGTTGGTGATGGTCAGTATGATCTACTGTTGCCATTACATCTAGGCCTATACAGAGCAACAAGCCAGCTTCCTCTCACTCACAGCTCCACACACACATACAGGTCACTAGGCATGCCCACTACTTCAAAATCGCCTGGAATTCTTAAAGGCACAGTACTTATTTTCCAATGGACGGCAATCATTTTGCTCCAACAGAAAGCAGTGTCTAAAACATTTTCATAAAGTATCAAATTTTGCTAAATGCTGGCACATACCATTGTAAAAATTTGGTACCGCTGTACTTTAGTACCTTATTCCATGCAACCCTAACACACACCCACATACAGAACACACACGCACACACCTTCTACTAGTCAAACATGATAAGCACATGAAATCTGAAAACTTCAAGCTAAACTTCCTCATGAACCACGGCTCTGCAAACACAACCCAGCAAACACTAGGTCAAAAAAAGATAAATTAGCTTGCGTGACATGTACAACCAGCGACTCGGGGCAACAGCAGACAAGGAGAGAACTTCCCGCTCATTTCTCTGTTTATCTGAACACTTGAGCACATACAACACATTTAATTCAAAATGAACAGTTCTCTGAATGCAAATTGTGTTTACAATGATGCCTTGCTGGCAGGAAGAGGCATTATATTTGTAGTGGAATGTATAATGAATGACTTCTCAATCCACGCTTAGCATAACAGTGTAAAAATGTAGACCAAAGCAGTCTTTTTTAACAATATGAATGATTCAGTGTAATTCCCTTTGGGGCTCTCATTTTTTTTTTTTTTTTTTTTTTTTTTAAAGCTGCATGTATAAATCTAAATTACGCATTAGCCCTGGAATAGCAGGAACATTAATGCTTTGAATGAAAAGGCCACAGTCCTGTTTGTCCCTGACCAAATCAAGCCACCTTCACATCACAATAGCACAAAGCACCAGGCCTCAATGGTTTCCCAGTTCTACTCTACTTTTTGGATTATCAACCAATAATCAACTTAATCAACTGTGATATAAAAATATATTTTTTAAAGTAATCCCAGACCTGATTCACTGCAACCAAACCAGATTCATTAGAAAATGATATCTACAAAAAATACAAGAACGTGTCTAAATTTAAAACCGTTTAATAAATAACCGGTTTCATTAAATAATATTCTGACAACAATAGAAGCTGGTGTATAAAAGACAAATAGAAGTAGGCCTATTTGATTGAGTAGAATGAATGTGTAAGGTATATGAACATTTTAACCTTGTTTTTTTAAATTGTAAAATTAGTAAAAGCTTTATACAAATTCCCTCAATATCAATATATATATACAAATGGCATACTCTCAGAACAATTTTTACTGGAGAGATATGCCACTAGACAAATAAATATTGGAAACTAGATTTCCAAACTGAATTTATTTGCTTGTGTATGGGACTAAGACTCTATTGTAAACTTTTCAGGAATACTCCAAAGCCTCTGGGTACAAGATTAATTCAGAACAGAGATAATGCTAATCAATATACAAATTAAAGATACCCCAGAGAGCTTGAAAATATTTAAAGGGGCAATTACATGCATTAAATAGTCTGCCTGTCACATCAGTTAATGCACAGACATTTAGCCTATATAAATAAAAATTTCATCCTCTCCTAAGAAACATCCAAGCTGAATTTCGTAAATGGTCTAATATCTCAATGAATACTATTGTAAGAACAGACATAAACCTTTTAAAAATACTGTGGTTGCCCACATTTTTATACATTCTCTTCAATCCTGGTAATGTCTCCAAAATTCTTAAGAAAGCATGCTCTATTATTAATGATTTTGTTTGGCCAAAGATTTCTGGTAACAGCAATTTCCAAAAAAATCCAAAAGCAGAGGAAAGATTTATTATCCCAGGTCATGAATTAAGCCAATTATCCACAAAAGGGCTTTACTTATTCCATATGATAAAACTGCATATCAACAGTGTAAGACAAAATACAATTACCAAATACATATTTTTTGGTTTATTTCCAATACAAAGAATAACAGACATTATAATTAATTATACCGCTACAACATGAAGAAAAATGAAATGACTAATAAATGAATCTATTACCATTTCAGAAAGTACACAGTGATGGAGAAATGCTAAAATCCAAAACAAAAGCATATTATGGTCCACGGGGGAAAGGAAATGATGTTATTCTTGATAATGAATTCATTTATTTTTCATACTTCAGAAGTAAACTCAATTTGACATCCAATTAATTCCAAGCAGAAATCTGATTTAAAAATCTTTTGATAAGTAATATAAATAAAACTAATGATATAGATAAAATACTATTTGAATCACTAAATATTTTTTTCCTTTACCTAGCAAGATCATGTTTTGATGTAAAAGGAAAGGGTAGTTAAATGGAATAATCCTTTTGAAAGAACGGAGATGGCAAAACAATGGATGGAATGCTGGAATGGAACAGATGATATCACTGCACTTGAAAATCTGTATAATCCAATGTAAACTGATAACCAGAACATACAGCACAAGACACTAAATAAATAAGTTTGACAACAAAATATCTGATAATTGCACTAAATGCAAACCCAAAATGATTCACATTAATTTCTGGGAATGCTGGAAGGTCAATGGCCCAAGGATACAATTAGAGAAGTTGTTATAGTCTGTTTTTAAGTTTGGAAATATGTAAAGCCCATAATTTAGTTTCTTTTATGATACTACCTATGACTCTGTTTAAAATACCCAGTGGGCTGGATCATATTGTGTTGATCAATAATTATATATATAAACACCAGCTGTTGAAAAATTGGAAGTACATCTCTGGCACCAAGTCTTCATTTCATGAAGTACTATTTGAAAACTGAGAAATCCATTTATATTGAAAAAATAGGTCAGCCCAATTTTTACAAAACCTTGGGGGAGCTGAGGCGTGCCCTGGAAGATTGATCCGCAGATTAAAGAATAATATACTGAACAGAGCACACGCAAGCGTTGCGTGGGAAAAGCAGAATGAGAAGGGCCTTATCTGTCTTTTTAATTGTTTTTATTTTATTTATGTGCTTTTTTCTTTTTGTGTAAAGCAGTGAGAGGGTGTGTGTGTGTGTGTGTGTGTGTGTGTGTGTGCCTGTGCTTGCGGGTGCGCGTGAGCCCTGGTTCTCAGTCTTGCCTGTGAAATTGTTCATCTGGCCTGTACAGAAGATCTAACCATTTCTCAACTGGGATAAATGGATTCACTCTTACTTGCTGATGCTCAGGGTACAACACACATCACAGCTATTCTACCTACCCTCATGCTCATGGTAACCATGGTTTCCCCCAGGTATTAATGGAGGTGCCGCGCCTCCCCTGAATTCATGAGCCCCTCCACAACCAAAAGAGAAAAATCATTAAAACCTCAGACTCAGATCTCCACGGAAGGGGAAAACAGGCACAGTGGTGCTATTTAACAAAACTGGCATCATGTAGCCATGTTTCCAGCAGGTCAGGTGTAGGCTGTAGCATGTGAATACCACAGCTCCCCGCTTCACACCGCCAATGCTTCCACACTGAGGCACTTCACCCTCCACTAACTGTTTTCCAGGAGAAAACCCTGCAAACCCATCCTCCTAGTCAGACCATGTAGCATCACCATCTGCAGAATCATCCACAAAGACACCGAGTTAGGATTCCACAACAGCCTCTTCTGGATAGACGTGACAGGTACAACACTGACTGCAAAGGGGGGTAGAGTTTGGTCATACATTGGAGAGTTCCCCCATGGTACCCGGGGATGATGGGAAGGGCGCCACAGGAAGGAAAGTCGCTTGGGATGAACCATCAGAGTGGGATTTCATCAGAAACAGTAGGCGAAACACGAACCTGGACAAGTCAAGCCACATCAACCTCAGGTGTCAGCAGAGACATTCATTAATATATAAATACCTCCACTGTGGGAGGCCAACCAGACTGTGCTTATCAATGCATGATGGGAGCAAGAATCCTCGGTCAAGCAGACAGGCTTATACCCAACTCTCACGCAAAGGTCTAACTTGTGAACTGACCTGAGCTGCCTTCCTGGTTTGCTATTTGCAACAGTGTCATGCCTTCGAGCCAGACCCAGAGCAAGTGTTCCGAGGAGCAGCTGCAATGCAACGACACAACTTGCACTGTCCTCAGAAAGTATCCAGATGGGTATTCCTGGCACTCAGCCATGCTAACCTCATCAGTGCATTTGTGCAAACTGCAACACAGCTGGAAAAAGTCATCCATATGGAGATGGCCCACTAACAGGGAAGCATCCATACATCAGGAATCTTAATGGTATCGTGGCAACCAGGATGCAGTTTTATATTCCAAACCAAATTGAGGAATTTTGCACTTGCAAACCGATTAGAATTAAGATGCTTGACTGATGCAACCCTCACTCCCCACCATCCTTGCCTATTTTCAAATATGCTCTTCTAAATGCAGGAACCTGCATGGGGTCGGGATTTTCACTTACAGAAGCTACTGCTCTGTTCATCACCCAGCACTGATGGACACAGAACCTTCTGTGTGTGCCAAACCCCCTTGACGCCCCCCCCCCCCCCAACCATGGACTGCACACTGCCAGCTTTCTTATATGGAATAGGCCCACCCCCTCCTGACCTTTGACACTGTTATAGATATTTTAGCTCAAAGCCCAAGAGAGGGGTTGACTGATCCATTCATTCACAATTCCCATAAATCTCACATGGCCCCTTTCCCATTGCCACTGGTAGCGAGGGGCTCTCCTGGTCTGGGGCCCTATGAGGTTAGTGCACAAGGGGAGTTCTAGGGCAATTCCAGCAGCTAGAAATTTCTGCCTCACAATGAAGCATCTTGTTTAAATAACCGACGATAAGGGTTCAAATGTGCATGTGCGAACCTAGGGCACGTATGCATATATATACATAGGCACTCAGTCACACCAAGTGCATATGAATGTATTAGGTTATACAAGTATAAGCATCACACATATGTATGCATTCCCACTACATTCTGTTGGCAGTGCTTGGTAAGATGCATAGGGTTGTCACTTCTTTTGATAATTGAATGCTTGTTTGAATGCTTTGGAAAATTTGAAGTATATTTAATTAAGGGTTTGAACTTGCAGTCCCGTTGCCCAGGTGAAATAAGGAGATCAGCTGCACTCCGTGCTCATCTGTGTTGCTCTCATTTGTACTGCTCATTATCAAAGAGAATGATAAACATCAAGCCGTGTTATTGTTTTGTCTAGAGAGAACACCGCTAGGTAGCGTAAAATAAAGTTCATGTGCAGGTCGTGCTGTCCGTGGAGCCTGTAGGCAGGGTCATCACCAGAACGACACACAGTGATCGCTGTCCAACAAAACCTGCCAAATGCTCAGTATCTGTGACCCGCCCCCCCACCCCCACCCCTTCCCCATGATTCACATTGTTTCTTGAGCACATTCATCACAGAAGTGCAATTACATCATCTCAGCTGTCTCAGCAGTGATGTCTTCCTTTTCCTCTTTTTTCATTTATAAGAGCATTGTCCTGAATATTTTCCTTGTGAGGTGAGAAAATCCATGACAGAAAATCCCTATGCCCCAAGTTCAGATTTTTTTTTAGCAGGGGTTAGATTAAAAAATTAACACTTGAAATAAAAGTTCAGAGAACCAAATACAGCTCTAAGTATCTCACTGGGAAATATGTAGTGATTGAGTAAAATAGCAAGTCCAAAACCACAAAACAGTAAAGCCATGTATGTATATGTGTGTACATAGAATAATTCTGTTGTGTATCAGACATTGAAATCCTCAGTAAATTAAATTAAGAAATCAAAAGGCTTCAAATTAACTTTATAGATCAGCAGACACGTCTTCATTGTCAGATTTTCCATGCAGCTGGCAAACTGTCATAAGATATGTGACAAAACAATCTACTGAACAGTCATAACAAGCGAGGCCAAATTAAGGGCACAGAGCAAAACCAGCGGTTGGGGCAGTGCCACACTGTCAACAGACAAACTGAAGGACGAAAGAGTGTCTAGAACCCTGTAGTGCATCTGCAGTTCAGAGTGGATTTTAACAATGTGTACTGTTCCATATAATCACAAAGAGAATATTCAAAGTAAGCAGGAAGTAGCCTGCAGACTTTGCTTTCTTAGATTCATTATTAACATGGCAGACCTGAGACAGGTTCCATGAATAGTAATGAAGTCCTCACTTCCAGGCGGTTCGACAATAACACAGGCGAATGGCCCTCTGCAAGCATTTCACTTACCAAGGTCTACAGATCCCTTTGGCAAAAGGTATAAACGTTAAAAATCCATTTGAGGCTGTGGGGCAAATTCACTTTTCTTTAAAGTACACCTGGAACATTTCCAGTTCCAGCTACAATGACCAGGCTCCAATCTAATCTACCTCATTACTTCACAACGGTAAGTGTGCAGCAGGCTTATGTATCAAAGAAAGAAAGACGCAGAACGTTTCCTGGACATGCAGACCTCGTTTCGAGCAACGGTCCAGGCCTGCCGTTAACAGGAAATGCTGATAAACCCTGTCCAACGTATGAGACTGGCTCCTCCAGTCATTCGGTCTCCTTGATTGTTCCATTGCACACTTGTCTCAAATGTCAAGGCAGCCGGCACTGTATTGTGTTCCAAACGGCACACGTTCGGTTTGAAGGAAGGAGGGGTGGAGTAATCTGCGCGCCCTTTGCAGAAAACTCAGCCCAGCTTTACTTGACTTTACTCAAGGAAGGTCCAAATCCGGCTGCGATAAAACACACTACCTCTCTCAGAATTATAGAGGGTTAAAAAAGAGACTACTAGTCAGTGTTCTTGCCTGGTGCATAATGCATGCCTGTAGATACTGCAGACCAACAAAACGGCTTTCTCTCCAACACTTGTATCAGAAATAATAGTTAGAGGTGTGAATAATTGTGAACCAGGTAGTTTTTTGGTAGTAAAATACTATTAATAAAACCAAATATGTTTTTATGAAAATTGTATTAGTTTTGCTGGTTTGGAATTTAAATTTTTTTGAGCATAACATATACCTCAGTGCTTGTATATTTTATTCATACAGCTTTATGCTCATATTTATCAAGGGTGTGAATTAAAAAGAGTCTACTGTAGCTGCACTGTAGAAACTGCAGTCTCCTACCGGCCATGAACCACCCCAGGTCCTCATCTCATGAATTTCAAACAGGAGAAGACTTCTTGCCCAGGATGAAGACCCCAGTGCTGTCAACTCCCTCACGCTATGGCTGTCACACCATGTTTGTTTACTGTGGTTTTGCCCGAAGTTGGGTTCCCAGCTCTTCCGTGCGGTCCCCGGGAGCCATGTTAACAGCATGTGCCGTGATTCCTGATGCGTGAATGGTTGGGTCAGGCCAGTCCACATCACGTCATTTCGCCAGGCAACCAAAAAATATCTTTGCAGGGTTCAGTAATGGTCATTGCCAATTCACACGATTTGAGGTAAATCTGTAAATAAAAGATGTGTACCTATCCAGTGGAAGAACCACGCAGCTTCACCGTGCATATAAGCACTTAATGCCGAAAAGAAGCTACAAACAACGTGCTATTGTCTGTAAAAGGTGTGTTTAATTAGGTGAATGCTACCAGGGTTTGCAAATTCCAATTGTTTGTCAGTTAGCGGTCATGGCACAGTCGGCATTTCCTTACGCAGGCAAAAAATAACTTCAAAGAACAGTACACTCAAAACATAATTTACGAGTAGCAAAGCACAAGGACTTTTTTTCACTAACTTGTTTGACTATTTTCGATGCAAACAAAGTTCACGTTTATCATGCTGGCAGATTGCAGATTGTTTTGAATCTTTTGTTTTTGTGCCAGTCCAAAAAAAAAAACAAGTTATTGCGAATCTTTCCAGGTATCGATCTTCAGCACTTGACATACATTTCCCAAAGCAAGGCAGGGATGACTGCACTATTTATTTTCCATTGTACAGTAAGATCCCAGGTGCTTTTGCCCGTTTTTCCATAGTTGAAAAACAATAGCTGGTTAACACAAATGTCTCCGTCTGCCCTGCCCAGGTGTAAATGCTCTGCTCTGGCCTCTCTTCTCAGGCCCAAACTCATACCATCCCCTTCTCCACTCCCGCACCGCAAGACGAGCTCCAAATGACCAGCAAACACAGTCACCAATTACCCACAAAAAATACAAGAGGGGGCATTTTAAAAAATGAAGGTAGGAGAAAAATCAGTAAGACTGTGGACCATAGTTTCTAGGGTAGTGTCAACCCCCTTCGCACATGACACGAGGGTTGAAGCAGATCCGGTCAGGCCACTGTTGTGCGCCTCATGGGCTGCAGTAATTGGGACGAAACTCACGGGTCGTCCACTGATCCAGAGCTTCACGTGAATCCGGCAGGGAAAAACGAGGTAAACAACAGCTGTTGGGAGCAGCTCGGCACCAGGGCCGGGTGCCAGCCAGGGCCCGACGGGGAGCCAGACCTGACTGCTCCATTGATCTCCGCGTCACCTCCGTTACCGCAGCGGACGGCACGGAGAGCAGATGGAAGAGCGGGGGAGAGGGAGAGCCGAGAACCCCAAACTCACAGACAGGGGTGAGGAATAGCCGCACCACTCTAATTACAGGGCACAGGTTCATGTTCTACACACGCACCACTGAGAATAGCGATTAGAGGGCGAACCGGCGATGCACTGCAGTGAGCCCAGACAATGCATTCTACATCCAGGTGACAAACAGGCAGAGAGCGCAGAGGGAACTGGCTGCTCCAGGGTGACCCGTTGTCCAACACTGTCTAGCCACTTCCACAGGTTCCCACTGGAGTCTCTTTTTCCTTCAGTTCCATCAATTCAAATGTATGGGATTCATTCATTCAGTCCTCATGCTTCTCGCTGGTCTGTGTTACCAAACAAATTTAACATTTGTGATATTAATTCCCATTCACGATATAAGGACAGAGATTAATACATAATAAGCCCTTTACTTAGCCTTCCTTTCACTCTTTCACTGCTATTAGGGCACATATCAAACAAGCAATGTTCCTGCCACAAAGACCTCCTTCATGGCTGTGAACTGTGCTGTGGCAAGCTTCTTTTTTTTTTAAGAAGTAGGCTAGATTTTCTAACTGCTCCAAGCTAAATTTGGACGGACTGAGATTGCCTCTCCTAGTGTGACATGTTAGGAAAATGTACAACTTCAAGAGAAGATCATATTCTCTTAAGAAAAAAAGATTTGAATGTAGTCGGCCACTTTAAGGGCAAATGCAATGTAATCAAACAAGACTTAAGGTTTTATGGACCGTATGCTCAGAAAGATCCACTTTATGCTCATAACGACTGAAAATACAAGAAACAGCAAACTCTGCTGCATTTAAATATATTTCTACATACCGCTCACTCCATTATATAACATTTTACACCACGTTCAGTATTACGTAATAAAAAGACGGCATGAAGGAATAAGGTTGCACCATGTTTTGTCATTCCATAACTGACACCGCACCTGTAAATTAACCTACACCTACACCTCACTCATGGATCCCCAGGGCTATCACCGAAGAAATATCTTGGGGGCAGGTGAAAATGGCATTGATGAAACAAACTGCACATAGTGTAGCAATTAAATTACATTGCATTTGCAGCAGCCTCAAGCTGTGCAGTGGAGATGTAAACACAGAGCTGGATTTAGCACACTATAAATGTGTGCCCCAACCAGGCAGCATAAGGGCAGACATGTTTGCTACTGACTGAGCAATCAGACACAACCTATGATGCTCTGACATAAAATGCTTCCTTGGTGTGTTGGCATTGATATAACAGATCATATGAGCAGTTATTACTGCTGCTTAGTTTCAAGGAAACCAGCTTCCTGAACTAGACTTCTTCATGCACAAAGCTTCAGCTACTGAGGTTTTTTGACCAATTACACAACTAGTTGGTAATTGGTTGTCAAATAAAGTTAATTATGGTCCTTCTCCAATATCTCCATTGCAGTTCTTTAAGATTTATCGTGTTTGCATATGTAACTTTACCTTTGGGGTTTCCAAAGAACTTTCTCTAGAAATAAAATATGCAGGGATTTAGCCTAATACTATCAGTACAACGAAATGCAATTTAGAAGCCTTAAAACTGCATCTATCTGAACTACAACACAAAATACAGCAACAGATTCTGCAGGAAACTTAACTACAAAATATCATTACATTTTTTAATTTAGCCTCTCACATTGGAGGAAACATTAGTACTACTGTACTGAGCTAATCTGTTTTTCAGGAACCTACATATGTAAATCTGTACTAACTGCCAGCGGTTGTTGTAGTGCTATAAGGTTTGTACTTTTACTGAACCTTTCCGAAACCATCACCCCATCCCGTCACCAAGCATGGTCCCAGCTATAACTGCCATCAGCAGCATAAAGAAATCATGTCTCGGCTCAATTCCTTAACACAACCTCCTCTCGTGTTTTAAGCTTAGAGAAGTATTCCATGGCTTCGATGAATTATGGATCAGCACGTAGGCTGACTGACATCAAGGGGAAAAGATGGAATCGTACTGATCGCGGATGACAGACAGAGAGCAAGGAAACTCAACGGGAGGCATTCCTGATGGAAGGCGCCCCCTTCGGAAGGAGATGTGGCAGCTCCTGCCGAAAACTTGCAGCAAAATTGGGAGCGTCAAACCACCTCCACAAGCAAAAGCTCAACTTATCACTCTCACTGTGCATCCACACCCCCTCGCTGAAGAGCTGCCGGAATTTGAGCACAATCTAACTAATGTCCGGACAATGCTTCAGTGGAAACCGGGTGTCTTTTTCATTTGTGTTCAAGTGTTCAATTTCATATGAATAAACTCTTCTTTACATACGCATGCGTAAGCGTCCACATGAAAGCTTTGCGCATGTGTCTTGCACAAGCTAATCTTATCTTTAAATGTCAGCTACATTAACAGTCAAAACAATATAGTGTTATTTTCTTAGAGGACAAATGCACTCAAAAATCACTTGTGAAAAATCCTCAGTCTTTTCAATGGCAGTGAAACAACTTTACTTCTTCTTGGATGGTCATTTCTTTTGAATTGTTTGTTACCTCACTGGTGATGCGAATCCTGGCACTGAGGTTGTCACAGTGGCTTCCATATTGTTAAGGCAGCCTCCAAAAACTCAGTGCTCAGTGACACATTAGCAGCTGCTTCCTGATGCGACCAAAGTCATTTGGAGCGCACCATGTAACCAGCAGACAAGTCGGGAGCCACTCAGCCTTCCCACGTCCCTCTATGCACTCATTGCTCAACCATCTGTTTTCTCGCTTTTCTTGCAAAAGAAGTAAAATCCTTAAGAGATGCAGCTTGAATGGGATCCAACCCCCATCTATATGGGAGTTCTGTGGTTTGGTTCGTAAACCAAGGGAGTGGAACCTACAAGGGGGCAGTTAGGCGTCAGAAATTAGGGTTTAAAAAATTATTTGTGTATATATATATATTTTTTTTAAGTATATATATGTAAGTATATATACATAAGTAAATATATTATTTTAAAATCTTTTATTATTATCAAAACCTACGGTCTCAAACAATTCAGAGGTCCTATAATGCTCCACTGTCATAATTTTTGGTTTTATTTACCATTCATTAATTCATTTTTTTAACGAATAATATCCATTACAATGTTGTACAGCTGATGGCTGAATGCGTGGCCTAACAGTGAATCATGATTTTAAACCACACTGTACTGCAATCAATGCACAGTGAATGCGGCTTCATCCTGCACCTCTTACCTGAAAGAGTCAGGTTTGTGTTGCAATGTTATAATACTGAGTGGGAGGTAAATCTGGATATGGGTACTTCAAGTTAGGAGCCACTGGTTTGGAGAATGTGAGAACTCTTGTCTTTTAAGAGGTGGTAAATGAGTATGGTGCTTCACTTTAGTTGCTCTAAAAAAATAGATAGACATTAATTTACAGTCAATACATTTACCACGGGGAATGGACTGACCAAGGTAATAAAATCATGATGTACGGAGTCTGAAGACAAAGGAAAGCATTTTCTTTGCACTATCCGTAATATCCAGACAGGAAAAGCTTGAGCTGTGGTCAGGGTTATTTTTATTTCAGAGCAAGGTTGGGGAAGTTAACTGGACTGTACATTTCACAGTTCATGTTAAAACCAGGCGTTGAAACAAATCCTGTGAGCTTTTTTTTTTTTTGGTAGGTTAGGCGTGTTAAAGATTACCTTCAGTAAGTACGTTTTCCCCCCTGCTGTTACTTTTGAAGAGTTAAAAATATGAAAATTCTTATTATTTTATAGTCTTTATTTGTGACAGCAGCGGGTTCTAAGACTTAAACAGGAAGTGAGAGACTTCCTTTCTGCTTTCAGTTCCATTTCTGCCACAGTGTTCAAGAGACATAATAAAAAAAGTGGCGCATTGCATCAGCGGAAGTGAAATTCTCAACCAATCGTGCAGGGCGTACAGTACAGGGCTGACAGCGGAACATTATTTTTGTGAATATGTAGGCACGGGCATTTACCATCCTGGGATCTTGATAAGCAGCCCCGGGATCTTCTGCCGGAGCGAATGTAAAAGTGAGCGCTGTGACGCGTTTGCTTTGGTTTATTCTGGGCCCGGTTCCTCTCATTCAGCAGCCGTTCTCCCTGAATAATTATCTACAGCACCAGGGCAGTGACAGACGATTCCAGTCTGTGTGTGAGACCTGGTTATTTATTTCAAGCTTCAGACAGGGGCTTTAATTGGATTCCAAGTGTGTATAAATAGGGGAATTGGCTGCTACAACTTAAATACAGGTGTGTGAGAAGTATGGTTGAAGTCATAGGGCCAGATTTACTAAGGAAACAATCGCAACGCAACAACATTCGCATACACAGAACAACTGTTTAAGTGGTCTGAATTCAGCGAGCTCATGACTTCAACCGAAGTTTCGCGTCCTTTCAATAAAACAAATATAATTTCATATTATATCCGAAAATAAAAGTACTTAGTAGAAAAATGTGTGAAACATATTTTAAATCCAGGCTTCTTTCCAGAACATAACGCATCAGAGGGTGCATTTGCTCATCTCCACCCCATGGAGCCCGCGAGGGAAACTGATTTGACTGTTGAGGATGTGCAGACAGTCCGATACCCTTATCCTGCGCGTGAGCTACAGGCTATATCAGCACAGACAAATTATCACCTGCTTTCAGAAGCTCTGAAAATTCTCACACAAAGAGGGGAGTCACAATTAATGCCCGCTTTTAGTAAATTAAACAGAATATTTCATTGTCCTAATTTAGATCATCTTCACTCTGTTTTAGCACCTTCACTCCAGGCACAAGAACAAACACATTTAACTATGCATCGAAAGAAAAGTTTCAGGGTAACATCATTACATCCCAATTTTGACTCACTGCGACCATTTAGTAAATCCAATGTAGATATATTTCAACCTTGTAGCAACTGCTTTTGCATGGCAATCCTTTAGTAACCTGGTCCTGAATAGTTTTGAACTGTTTGCAGGCACAAAGCAATGGCTAGCTCAGCCATGTTTAGCTGCTGGATGTTTAGCTGCAAAATAGTGACACCAGTCTAAGCAAAACTGAACCACGATGGTCACAAAATGGACCAAACAGAACTTGGTTTTGCTTGTTCTAGGACAAATCAAACGATCACCGCCAGGTTATTATCCTATGCATTAGGTATCAAGAGTAAACGACACACTAGCACTACATGTGGTTTTTCGGAACACAGAATGGAAAATAACCCAACCCCCCATGAAACTCCAGGGCTGCCGATGCTTCAATAACTTCCTGTTCCCCTCCCCCTGTGCCACTGATTTCTCTCGAGGGACTGGGGCCGTTCAGCTGGAGAAACACAGCCCTTGAGACAAGGCCAGGCATGGAAGTGGGGCCGAGCGCTGATCAGGATAACGTGTAGACGCACTGACGTCCGTGCTGAGAATCCTGACTCTCACACGAAGCCTGGGGAAAAGACAAACTGCTCACAAAAGCAAACACACACACACACACACGCGCACGCGCACGCACGCACAGATTACCAATGCCAAGCTTCGCGCAGACGTCGAGTGAAATTAAAAACTTCAATTCACAATCAACCGAGCGTTTTGCAGAGCGACGTAAATCAATAAGCATTACCGCCAGCGCAGGAGAGGGGCAGTCTGGGAACGGCTTCCCTCGTTTGTTTAGTGAAAGGGGGGCTGCCGCGCTTTATTTTCCCTGGTCTCGCAAAGCACCCTTTCCCTTCGACATGGCCGCATTCTGGGCATGCCTCTGGTTGAATAAATGCGCACAAGTGAACCCCAACGCCCCCGCCGCCCCCGCCATCGCCCCCCCGCTCCCTCCGAGAGACCCCCCCGGCCCGCACTCCGCACAGCTGAGAAACCCATCACGCTGCCGGGGCGGGGGGACCAGGCCGGCCCCAGCCCCGCAGACAGACGCCCCAGGACTGTCCTCACGCTGAAGTTTACGCGTGTTTTTGGAACCGTCTTTCAAACGCAGTGCAGGCGAAAGGAACATTCCTGTGTGCGCCACGTCAGCTTTTAGGGCACGATCCATGAGGAGCGTTTTAACCAAATATTTCGCTTGATGAACGAGCGTGTCAATTACTGTATGTGAACAATCCACCGGCAAGTATTCCCAAGGTTCTGTCTTACTAGCCTCAAACTGCAGCGTTCTCTTCCTTCTCGCTGAGCTAGAGAGTTTAGCTTGCGAAAAAGACAAAAACGGGGTAAAATTCAGTTTAAAATCAATTTAACCGTGCTGCTTCTTTGGTGTTAATTAAAATGCTAATCTTATTTAGCTGTGTGAGAAGCCTTAAATGCAAGACCAACAGAAAAGTGAGGAAATAACTGAGGAATTTGGGTGGAGGACTTATAAAAGGCTGATACTTGCCAAGCAGCTGAGTTCAGGATCACCGCCTTTTTTTTTAGTTTTCTTTGCAAATCGATTTCTTATCTGCTTTTGAACAAAAACGGCAGTGCAACCTTCCTGGTTCTCATCAACAGCAGTACAGTCATCCTCATCCTCATCTCAAAATGCCCTGGGTAGGCTCTCCAAAGCACCACCATCTCTCCACGCTCAGTTTAAACCAGCTGTAGGTGGGTTAATGCAACAAAACGCAAAAATGCATAATTCATGAGCGTGCGCCAGCAGCTTTCTCTCCACTGGTGCCACAATCTGGACGCAGCACTGACAGGAGGCTTCAGGTGGCTAAGCAACGGAGATCATTTCTGGGTACAGTCCTTCAGTATCTACATTAATTGACTGGGAGAATAAACTGCAGAGGTCAGGATAGGAATTCTCTTCATACAGTAGAGAGCAAATACCACAGTGAATTTGCTGAAGTTTGCCCTGCGATTGCGCCCCCCACTAAACTGTAAACTATGTAAACAGAAGTCACATGGAAAGAGAGAAAGATAGAAAGATGACACAGCACCTGCATCCCAATCAGCCAGTAAATGAGTACAGAGTCCGTGTACAAAACAGTAAGGTCTTGTCAGTTAGAAAGGAATGCTTAGCAGTGTTCTGTATTTTCAAGACCTATGACCAGAAACAATCTATGTCCAAGGATTTTGTAATGAGACTTAATTAATCCACATTCACCTCAAACCGCTCCAACAAATTCAACATAACATAATTTAGGTTGACCGAAACAGAAACAAAATGACACTGAAGGGAGTTAAAATAGTATCTCTAATGACCTCGGCACCACAGCTGCAGTGACTTATCAAAATGCTGCAGTGTACAGACTGTGGTCTTAAAATTAGACTATTTTGGACCACTTTCCTAGATTTTTACCCGCACAGGACAAGTTCTTTAACATGCCCTTTCTCCTAATGTGGGGCACTTTCTCGATGACATTCTCATTTAGATTCAGATCGAGGTCTGTGCGACCTTGAAAAGGTAAAATTCAGCCACCAATGAGGCATAATTGCATGCTCAATTTTCTGCTGCCTCCTCGAGTCTAGGAAAGTGCATTCATCCGAACGTTGGGATGAGGCCTGAATACAAGCAAAAAAGACGTCCGACCCGGGAATACTGAAACCTGCCATACCTGTACAAGTTGATGCCACTGGGACTGAGAAATGGGGTCTCCAGCCCAGGTGTGAAGGGGCTCCAACAAGGGGAGGGGCCTGACAGATCCCACCACAGACGCCCGTCACACACGCATGCTCCCTGGGGGGAAAGCAGAGGAGAAGACAGTCACTCTTCAGCAAATGGCCTTACTTTTTCTTCCTCGGGTTCCAGGAGGCATCTCTTTCTACTTTAACAGAAACATTAAACAGCGTGCTAATATTTTATTCATAGCAGTTCTACCCCCTCAATATCCTTCATCTCACAGCCTATGTACTGTGCTCAGAATAATTGCTTTTTAAAACAAAGTCTGATTACCTCCCCATTCATGCGCAAGAAAATCCGCTGACATGTTTAAGTTTTACGTCTGAGGGATGTGCCAATCAGCGTGCTATTTACCCAGTTAATTAAAAATGACTTTTTGCCTTAGATTCAAAAAGACAGGCTCGAGCCCACTAGGTAAAAGTCTGGAAACTGTAGTGCAGACTTCCTTAGCATAGTAATTCCATCACACTTGCCTTGGCAAAGTTCCATGGATGCGCTGCATGCATACGAGCCGGGCCTTCGGGAATTGGACTACATAATTCATGCAGCTATATATGGCTGTCTGTTAAACGTGAGTGTGAAAACTCACAACCGAGACACCCACACCGGGGTGTAACCGGCTAGAGGCTTCTTTTGTTCACAGCAGCGTTACAGAATCATTTTCTAGCACATTCTCCAGCTCAGATCACCAGCTCTCTCACAACTGGGAGGGGTAATTCAATTCAGTCCAAACCGCAAGCTGAATCAGATGCCGAAATGGTCAGGGCGGAATGAAAACATTGGAGAGAGATGAGGGTTGTGCATCTCCTCCGGTATGGGAAAAGCTCTCCTCTTGTAATAGCGCAACATCTGCGACAGTATGTGAGGAAAGGTACAACAGAATGAATCATAAATTGTCATCTGCCCCATTCACCTAATGGCAAACGCGAGCAGAAGATTGTTATGGGCTTGTGGCGCACGCTCCGCTCAGCGCCTGAACATGTTTGGTTAACATCTCCGACATCGTACGGCATTCATCAAAAACCACAGCGTAACTCAAAGCAGAAACAAAGCAAACAAAGCAAAGAAACGCACTGAGACGCCTCCCTTCTCACTCTCACACTGCCAGGAGGCCGTTTCGGGCCTCCTCTGGAAAAGGCCCTCCTCTCTCAAGGCTCTCGAAACATCGCTGCACACGGAGCACGAACCAAGGGCCTTTTGGAAAGAAGCAGCACCACCTTTTTCCCCCTGTTCTCCGCCCGAGAAAGCGCCGGGGCTGCCGGGGGGGGGGGGGGGGCTCTCTCGCTGACGGAGAACGAACTCGTCCCGTCCATCCTCCAGGAGACGAGAAACGCCAAAACCCCGAATCGGGGCTGTCGAGAGAACGCCGACCGGCAGACCCCGGCGCCTCACCGAAGGCGCTAATTAGGTTTCCGCTCACAAGGTTGTACTTTTTCCTGGATAACAAAAATCCTCACTGGAGAGAAAAGCGAGCCATAACTCATGTAAATGTACGTGTAATTTGCACCGCCGGGGAAGCCACTGAATCAAGCGCTGTTATTAACATGAAAGAGGTGAGGGTAAATAGTCCAGCAGAGGGGGGGGGGGGGGGGGGGGGGGGTTTCTAATACGCATGCAGCTTATGGAGGTATCTGAGGCCTGAAAGCCCGCCTTTGTCCCTGTGCCAAACACAACCCCGTACTGTTCAAGTTCTGCTCATCTCTTCCAAATGTCATGAACAGCAGTTGCGTGTGGCTGTCATTACACTGTGTCACATTCGAGCATATGCATCCCGCATATGAAATGCAAACAATTGGAGGAACAAATCACAACAAATATTTAAATAATTATAGCTAAGCAGCTCAATGATATCAATTTCCTTTATTGGAGGAAATGACTGGCGTCTAGTGCTCCCGGAACGGCGAGGGCCAGGCTAATTGAGATGCTAACGCAGTTCAGTGATTGGCTGGGATTGCGCGGCGTCTCCAGGGAGACTCTGACTGACGGATCGAGGTCCCGGTGGACCTTCGGTACCCAACCTCTCCCGTTAGTTTACACGTGTACCTCTTTAATGACCGTGATGTCATCCTCTGAAGCAGTAATCGCCTCGGACCGGCATCGGTGCGAAACAGGGCTCGTTTAGCCCTCCTTTAGCCCTAATGCGCTCCGCTCAGACCCCCTTTGTTACATCCGGTTTCATCACCTCAGCGGCTCGGTGCTCGTTTGTCTGCCCTTCCTCTGAGACTGTTTCTCTGAGAACCGGCAAGGCTGAACCATGTATTTTACTGCTACAGCGTATCATTTCCCACTTATAAAACTGCCATACTCTCAGACAGGTGAATATACTGAACACATACATACATACAAACTGCAATATGCTGAATTGAAGCGAAGCCGCTGGCGTGTAATGTACACCCGCCGACTAAAAGCGATTCTCCATTTTCGTTCCGAGGCAGCCCTTCCATTTAAAGTGCCAACGAGGCTCCTCAGCCCGGCTACCTGCTGAAGAAACAGTGAAGCGCTGCCGACGGGCAGACACTCAGACATCGTCAATAAGAGAGACCTTAAATCTTCATTACAGTAGGCCGTGGAAGCCCAGGGAACGACCTCAGCACATAAACACAGGCAGAATGGGGCCTCTCAATAAAGATTGATCAGTTCAATTCCGAGAGTGATTGCCTCAGTCTTCGGACGGGCACAAATTAATCATAAAAGCAACTGTACTTAACAGCCAGGCACTTTACTAGCACCGACAGTCGTCGGGTACCACCTTACTATACCCTGATGAGAAAATAACCCTCACAGAAAAACAGTCCAGTTACTCGCAATATACCAACTGATTCCACCATGCTTTTTTTCCACGCGGTCACACTTTTTCACTGAGTGCAGTCACACACAAACGCATGCACACGGACACACACACACACGTGCACATGTGTGTGCGCAGCCGCGAACACACACACACACACACACACACACAGAAGGTGCAAGCCTTCAAAGCCAGTGTAATACTGAAAGAGCCGGACAGAATATCTGAAACAAACTTCTGCGTATTTCAAGAGAGCTGACATACAGGAAACTGACAGCAGGAAAATGAAACCCGAATATTGGAACAAAGCTGCATCTCACAGCCCCGCTCCCCCCTCCTCGCCCCCGCTCCAGTCCCCCCCTCGCCCCCTTCCTGAGCGTTGGCCAGCCCCGCGCAGGCCTTTTCCCCCCCCCAAGCCGATGGTGGAGGCCCATCCCTCCGCGCGCTGGGATGACCCTTCCCAGCACCTCCCGGCAGCGGCTCTCGGGTACGACGGCGCCCTCGGGACCCGTTTACGCAGGTGTGACGCTTAGCGGGCTGCCCCCCCCCCGCGGCCTTCCAGCCGCGAGCGGAAGAGCCGGCTACAGCCATGTCACTCAGCACTCGGGCAGGCACATCCTCCGGCCTGTCCGATCACTACGGACACTCTGCTTCAGTTTGGATTTTTATTTTCTTTCCGCTCAGGCGAAGCATAGCACTGCCCGGCTGAATCAGTCAAAGAAAGAGGCTCCACTGAAACAGGCCATGGGACCACAGCCAGAAAAGGACTACATATCAAATTACTGGATTCCTGCCATGTCTCCCACACCAAATGTACATTAGAATGGCTATGTCTTGTTTTGAAAGAAATTTATGCATTTGAAAAACATGCTATAAAAGCTATAAATTATAAGCTATATAACAATAAGGCTATAAGCCATTGTCTTGGTTTAAAAATGATAAAGCCATTTTTTTTAAATCCAATTCATCAGCAAACAATAGACGTGTCTGGATACGACTGACGTTTAGGTTGACCACCTTTGTTTAGAATGCAGTATATTGTAGTTTGGCAGCTAACAGAGTAGGTGGGGAGGAGGACAGGCGAGGGCTTTGTCCACATGAGACTGAGCTGGCAGGGGCTGTGTGGACCAGCGACGGGCAGACCAGCCTCACTGGAATAAGGCTAGTGACACTACCGAATACAAAAGGTCACCTAGGACCAGGGCTTCCCAAACTGTGGGTCAGGACTTACTGCTGGGCCCCAAAAGGGACAAAGGTGAACTACATTATGTCCACATACAGCTATGCTATATGCTTTCCATAAGAATTCAATCAGTCAGACTAAATACTGCACAGGTTACATGCAGAGCAATGGATATTTCACATAGGCTAAAAACCATTTCATATTTGAAAACGAGTTACGCTTGGGTCACAGGCAAGCAAGGTTTAGGATCAACTGATTTAGAGCATGCAGATTTGTATTTAGGCAATTTATGAATTCAAAGGGCAAAGTTTCCGTAAACACAGATTATTCTCGGCGAGACCCCGATGGCAAAAGCGGTCGCTATAAAACGCAGCAGTCAGTATTGTCAACGTGTCATTCCAGCTCCCTTCAATTTACCTGGGGGCGACACGGTGACAGCTTGTGCTACGCTGGTGGTTTAAAATGATGGTTCGACGAAGTTTAAACTCGCTGTCAGTAAGGGAGGAGGTCTTGGGAAGCCAGCGTTTTACCATATATGGTGAGGGCTACTGAGAGCAGCCTACATGAGAACGTCAATTTTTTTGACGCATTTCCAAACGTGCGCATGCACTCAACACATCTCCTGCTTCCATACACACAAAAAACATGCTTTGAAATGTCTAAAAATAAACCGTGAAGCGAGCAGCTACCACCAATGGCTAATGGCATCGGAGGCATAAAACGCTTTTCCCGTGTTAACTGAGTACAACACTCAAATTCCAGTCACATGCTATGCATCAGTGTGTAGACTATTCAACAGCGCTATGCGGATCTAATCGAAATGGACGTGGCATAGTGACTCACTACTGTCGTTAAAAAGACATATCCCATGACACTGACCGCAGACAGTAGGGGGTTCCCCGGCGTCCTGGCCCAATTCCCAACCTGGCTTTCACAATCCTGCCATCTAATCATCCCCCAGTTTAATTGCCAAAAAACTGTTTGCTCCCACTCCACCTCAGCTGATGTGTGGCGAGCATTCTTAGCATAAAATGGCTGCCGTGCATCACCCAGGTAGCTGCTACACATTGGTGGTGGCTGAGGTGAGTTTTACCCTCAACACTGCAAAAAGAACTTTCAGTTTCGAGAAAAGCGCAATAAAAATGTCAGGAATTATTATTATTATTATTATTATTATTACTACTGTTGTTGTTATTAGTGTTATTATTATTACTATTAGTAATAGTAGTATTAGGCCTAGTAGTAGTAGTAGTATTATGATTAGGCCTACAATGCAAACATTCTGATATCAAAGGCCTACCATCTCTTCCTGGGTTAAAATGTTAGCCTTTTCATCCCTCAAATAATGAACCCTCTCTTTATAAACATCTGGGAAGCGCAGAATAGAATATTCATCATGCTACATGAGACGCTGATGTTCAAAGAGCTTTTAACCCCTTTTAGCAAACTTCTAACTAAATTCTCCCATTTAATCAGGAACTCATGGATGACTTTGAAGGAAGGCCGGAAATCATCATCATCTCTCTTGAAAATCAAATGTATGTAAAATAAATGTAAAAATCACGAATCCAAAGCAATGTGAGACCAGACAACTGCTGAAGAGACCTCAAAAACTACGCTAGAGATTCTAAGGCTCTTATGCACCCCATACTGCACTCATACTGAACAATATCATTGTCATTTCTACAGTCGAGTTGCAACAAGTTTTTATGTATTTTTCTTAACATGAGCCCCACAGAGTTCTTTTCTTCACCGTTCTCTTGATCAAATGGTTCTCTCAACTATGTTTAAGAGCAGGAAGCAAACCAAAGACAAAGAATTGCAGAGATGAAGAGTCTTAGATTCTACAGTTTTACCAACCTCTATTTAGACTATAGATACAAAGAAGGTAAACCTAAGGGGAGCTATTGTCAAATCCATAGTTCAGAGGGAGGTCTTTGGGTACTGTCACCTCAGGGTTTGTCACAAGGGCAAAAATAATGGCATGATGCCCAAACAACACTCCAATGACCACAGCAGCAAAACAAGCAAGCATGCATTATCAAAAATGGCACCGACATGACATATTGTATCAACACTTAAAATGACGCAATATGTCAAGTCAATAATATTATATCATACTATTTGTTTTCTTTATGGTGAAGTTGGAATGCCCTTGGCTGGAGAGGGATTTTAATAGATTTTTAATGTAGCCTAAATGCATCATCGCATTCCAAACGTAAATGGCAACGTGACAAATGACACCATTGAAGCCTCCAACATGTATCCATCTTCTTTAGCTTTTATCCCGCTAACAAAACGTAATAATTCTGTCAAAGCTGATGTAACATCGGCCTGGGCTCATCAGCCTGGAAGACGTCAAAGATAGTAATTTGACATGTTCACTCCCCGCTGCATTATCCAATGCGGGAAGTGTATTAATTTAACAAATCCGCAAGACAGATTCGCAGAGATGGAAGATGTGCCAATTTGCTTTAACACGCACTCACAGAGGCGCATTATGATAAAGCATTTATTTGACCATTTGACATGTATTGTGATTTAGCACAATGGCGACGGCGAGGCCATATTTCAGTACCAGAGAAAGGAATATTAAAAATAAAATTCAATTTGCTCGTCCATTGTCTCGGGATGCGGCCAGGGTCTGTCTGGCCCAGGCCATTACGCCCAATAACGGAGCCCGTGCTTCGCCGTGAGGCAGGACGTCTATCGCGACGGATCGCATTATACGGCTCTCAACGCAAAACATAGCCGGACAAAGAGGGATTTCGATTGCGATGTTGCTGAAACAATGAATTGTGACAGATGAGAAGGAAATCCGTGGGGATTCCACGTCTGCTTTTTTGCTCTCTCAAACACAGCCCCCAGTCAGAGAGCGGCTTTACAGGCCCTTCATGTTCCAGACTGAAATTAAAAGTGCCATTTTATGTGCTGGCGTCTCGTTTTCTTTTGGTCTCGACTTGGGCCCCCTGCAGAGCCTCTTAGTCATTTTTAGCTCCCCCAGGGGAAGGCTCAGTGGTGCTGTTTTCTGTGGAACATGGTGCTCGTAGAAAGCACGCGCCACAAATAGAATAGCGCTATTAATTGCACTGCCCAACATGAGAGGCGAACGTAGCGGGACTTCTGGCAAGCGCGTCCAGCTAAATCACAAGCCCTTTGTGTGGGCAATGAGTCCCACGATGGGGAACTGAAGTTGGATCATGCCAATGCCAACTGAAGGCTGCGTGTGATTGGCCGTGGCATTAACCGAGCAGGAAAAGCTTCAGCCACTCTTCTGGGCGATAAGGCAGCATCGGACGGTGATGATATGTGGATCGTCTGCTGTTGTCCATTATTGTATCCGTGCTGCAGAGTATAACATACTGTACCGAAAACAAATTCCACTGGTCTTGGTCATGTGGCTAATAAACAATCTATCTATCTATCCATCTATCTATCTATCCATCTGCACGACCTTCCAAAGCAGTGCGTTATTGCACTGCAATCCATCTGCACAGCTCTGAGTGAAAAGTCAGTTGCCTGCTTTTTCGAATGCTAGTCTGCACTACTGAGTTCCATTGATGGGACAGGCTATGCACATAAAATTTGACATTCAAAATAGGAGAAAACTAAAAATAAAGAAAATTTAAAAACAATAAAAAATTAGTTTGGCTGGGGATTATCATCAGTCATGAAAGCCTCCAGCCAATAATTATATCAATAATAATAATAATAATAATAATACATTGCATTTATATAGTGCTTTTAATCACAACACACTTAACAGTGAAAGGGAGCAAACTAACCTAAACCACCACCAATGTGTTGCATGCACCTGGGTGATCCAGGGCAGCCATTTTACACACACATTAGCTTAGGTGGTGACGGAGGTCATTATTTAGCCATAGTTATCCTGGGGAATGGTAAGGTAAGAAGGATCCCCCATCTCAGCCTCGCAGGATGTTCTGACCTTGCACTGACCTTGAGATTCAGAATCCGGGATAAATATAAATTTGGCACAGAACGAAGCGCTAGTTCTCATGCATGCTCCATGACGACTGTCACACGTGTTCTGGGTTTTGAATAGGTAATACTGCACAGTGGTTTTAGCAGGAAAACACAACGGAAGAGACAGTATTCAAATATATCTCCCTGCCACCCCTGAAAAGAATAAGAATAACAATTCAAACCAGAAGCCCAGCCAGAAAGTACACCAGGAGTTATATTTAGTTATCTGCGACTGAGATAAGAGAAAATCCAGAAAAATGACAGCCGGCATGGCGCACGGTTCTCACGGTCCGGGCACGGAGAGGAACAAGGCGTACTCGGGCTTGATGCAACCGCAGATGTCAAGGAAGTGAAGACATACATGAAGCACAACAGCTGGAGCGTCTGCCAAACTACACACACCCATACCAACACTGCTATCCACCGCAGGCCAGAGCTCTCCAACACCGCAGTATGCACATTATTTAGCGAGCACACAGACCCCAGGACAGTATGTAAAAAAAGTGACGAGCCTCTCTCAGTGACATCACTTTGAGCCCCTCCGCCCTTTATTTTCACGTCCCTTTCTTCCCCGCTCTGTTTCTTAAACACAGCTTAATTCCTCTCGTAAATCTGCAAAAAAGTAAACACAAGCTCCCGGAGACACCACCTTACACATTCGGAATCACAATTTGTTCTGTTTTTTTCTTTTTTTGGGGGGTGGGGGGGTGGTGTGTCCGAATTAAAACAACTACAGCAGAGGGAACAAAGCCGCGTGTTTTTCACATGGGGTTTTGCGCAGTCTAAGTATTGCCTCTGACTGATTCCTTGGACAAGCAGGAAGTGGAGAGAGAGAGAAAGAGAGAGAGAGCAAGAGAAGGAATAAAACAAACAACAAGGAAAACAAAAACACAAGTCAAACAAGACTCCAGCTGTGCAGGGTCCCTCCCAACCCCTCCAGGTGTGGGCTCCAGTCCAGAAACCCTGGCTTTCCCAACATCTGCAAACAAGGCAGACGGGAGGGGTCAGCCTGGCCAGCAGCTCAGCAGCCATAAGAGGCCTCTGTTCCAGGCCAACACCACAACTTAACGCAGAATCCACTGAACATCGGGCCTCGCCCACAAAAACCAACACAACTCACGAGCCACGAGCAAAATCTGCCCGTGTAATACGACCAAGCTCGCACTATAATTGCAGCTGTGGAGGCAGCAGAAAAGTGCCAGGTTCTGCTCTCGTAAACACATTCATTTGAGAAACGTCTTGTTTTTTTGACACCCCGGTTTCTTAAAAGGGGCGCCGCTGTGCAGCTTTGGCCGCCGTGACCTCTTCTGTACGGCGAGCGTTTCCAACGCGGCCGCAGAATGTTGACAGGATCCGGTGACAGTGTTTACAGTTGGCCAGCTTTAGCGCTCTGCGTGCGCCGCATCCTTAACGCGCTCTTTCCACAGATCTGAACGGAGACAAACCAAACATTTTCGATGTTGTCGTCTGCCAAGGACAGGAACCGCGCGTCTGCTAAGGCAAGAACGGAAAGGGACCAAAATACATTTTTTAAACAACATACTTGCATGACAGAACAAAAAAATAAAACGCATGGCCACAAGGACTGCAGTTGGATACTATTTTTAATAAAGAAGTCAGCAAATATATTTAGTAGTATTTAGGCTATATTTAAAATTCTGCTTCAATGAACTATGACATGAATCAAATCCCCTAATGCATAAGAAACTCTCGCCTAACTCCTTGATCTCGTCGAACCCCTTGAGCCGATAACGCCAACTCCACAGTGCAGCTTCACTGTTATCCTGTCACAGTTGTCTGTGAGAGGAAATGATATCGTCTTTACACTCAATTGAACTGAAAAGTCAATCTACTGTGTAATCCTGCTTCACGTTTTTACACGCCTAAAACAGTAGCTTGATTGGTTTTTGAACACTCCGCGAAGCATTCATATTTTCTATCCTCAGTTTATGAAGAATCTTCCCTGGTGCCTTTCTGCGTATTAGTAAATCTGTCAAATCGCCATGGCTACAGGGACGGGGCAGAATTCCTGTCCTTAATTTGAGAGCAATGATTACTGCCAGCAAGTCTTCGCACAGCAGTGCACTAAGCAGGTACATTCTGCACATATCCAGCCAACTGAATGCAGAATGAAAATAACAAGGCACATGACAGAAATGCTGCTAACTGCCCAATTGCTTATTTTACTACCTGTAAAAGCCCCCGCAAGCTGTTTATTTATTTTATGGACTTGATTAAAATTTTAATGATGGAATACAATGATAAAACAAGAAATGTACTGGGTAACCAATAAAACATTCCTTCAGAAAGGTTTATAAAGGTTATCAGTGCACTTTCAATACTGAGCGGTTACACCCAGCTACATACCTCTAATGTGCTTGCTTAGATCGATAAGCAAGTCTCGGTTTTATTTTTAAATTTTCAGTTTCATGTAAGCTACCTGCCCTCGATTACCCGTCTTTCTGCCTGGCTGATGCAGGGAGAACTCAGTCACCTAGAAACCGGACACGCGAAAATAATCACAGCAGCCATTTCCACACAGGAGAACAAAAACTGTTCCTTCGTCATGCACGCATTGCTACAGGATGCACAAATGTTTTTTTTCCCCTGTACGTTCGCATTCAAGCTGCGCTTAATTAATTGCGCTGCACACGGAAAAACGAAGCTCCCCAGATAACCTGTGATATAACGGACACCAGCAGGCTCCTCGGGGTCTCGCGCAGACGCCCGATATCTCCGACCTCGGCGGGGAAAGAGGCATCCATCCAGTTACGTAAAGACTTAAGAAATTAAAAAAGGATAAGGACTGACAGAAATCCCGAGAAGAGCATTGGTCTTCTCAGGCCCGGGAGCAGCGTGCCCGCAGCAATTCTGAACACTGCCATAAGGAGTATAAATATTGAATCAGCAGGAAGGCTTTAAATGACCTTTAATGTTGCTCCTTAATGCCTCATACAAGCCAAATTAATTTCAGGGATACCAAAATAATGAAAAGAAAAATGGAAAAAAATGAATGTTATTAAAAATTCAAGGCATCTGTAGGCCTACTTGGGAGGGAAAAATTGCTTAAATTGCTAAAATAGGTTTAGGGCCCATTGAGCTTCTGGCTTAGGGCGATGGCATGAAGCCATCGCCTTGCCCGAGCGCAAAACTCAACACAAACGGTTATTCGTGAAACGCACAGATAGAGGCGTGGACAAAGAGGGAAGTCCACACTGAGGTGGGCGGGGCTCATATTCCAGAGTGGCCAGTCCTTCTCAGCAAACAGAAGCGATGCTGCTCGAGGAATACCGAAAGCTTGGATTTCACCAAAGGACGAACGAGCTGTTCACCTGAGTCACATTCGACATTCAGCCCTGGCATCACGACAGAAATGGTGCGACACAGCGCTCCTCATGAGACCCGCTCTTAGATCTGCCATCTCATTTCTTTTCCTTGTCAAAATGCTGGAATTGCCAATTGTACCATTCATCCAAGCCACTTACCACTCTGATGCACAGGGAGCATGACAGCTAAAGTGTGTGCACTCCTTCGATGTGCATTCCCATGAAGAGTCGCCATTTTCCACACTAAAGGCCACAAAGTACGATAGGAGAGAGGGCGCAGTCAAAAGAATAGAGTAATCTTTCCCAGGTAGCCGAGAGGTGCCTGGTGAACACTACGGGGCTTCCCAGTAATGACAGCAGCACTGGCCAACTTAAGCTCTCCCTGCCAGGTAAATTGCAGTCTCCTCACAGCAGAGACCTCCTTAAACTTGCAAACTCAAATCTCAGCCTGGCCTGCAGTTGCTGTAAATGGCTTTACTGCCAAAGCCACCACCACATTTTAGGTAATCTTAACAGACCAAAATATAATGTAATGAATACAAATCGATCCTGCCGAATCATAGACGAGCAGCCTAAGGGATTACAGAACTACAGGCTCTGTGAGGCAGTAAATGGTCAATGACATGACATGTAAATTTTGAGTCCCAAGAATAGGCTAATTCATATGTAGGCCTACATATTGTTTTATTTAACTCTGCTCTCCCTTTATTGAACCACTTGCAAAAATGCTATATGGTGCATCTGACAGGTAGCCTTTAAATCAAACAAAAAATGTGTTTGTAAAATGTTAAATTTCATAATAAAATTATGAATGAATTACTCTAGCATGAACCACAGGGAGTGTGACCAATGCGTATTGCGGTAAATAGCAAACTTGTTTGGGCTGACGGGTGGCTCATCGTGTTAAAGCACAGTTATAGTATATGTATGGGCCCCACAGTTGGAATCTGGCATTAGCAGTGCCAAATGCTCCGTAGGCTATTTTACATGCACATTTTATTAACAAAATACCAGTGAGAAAACACAGGTTTCAATTAAACAAAATTTGCTGTAACACTGTAGCGCAAAACAATAATCAGTAAAAGCAATTACAATTTCCATTACACAAACCACGATGTAACACCTCATTTGAACTTACTGGACAAATTAAATTAAATTGATATTATTTCATAATTAATAGATTTTAATGGACGAAAGCTATGCTGCTGCATAGTCATCTTATTCTAAATGTTGCCAAATGAACATTCAAAACAAAAATGAAAATTTGTCATTTTGTTACTTGACAAATCTCATAGCATAATGTTCCCATATTTAAAACTAAAATGTTGTTTGTGTAGTTAATTTATTATGACAAAAAAAAAAGAAAAGAAAATGAAGTAATTATGCGTCCTTAATAAACTGGGCACTGCATGAATATTTAATGTTTTGACTGAGCACGAAATCATTCTTAGAAACGGAGTGCTTCATTTTTATGTGCACAGTAGATTTAAACAGCATGTGAAAAGGAACAATTCTTTCCTAAGGTTTTTCCATCACTACATCCACGTTATACCTCAGTAGGATATGCTGAGAAGTAGGCTGTACTGAAATAACTAAGCCATCACTGCCTCTCTGGTGATGGTTGGTTGACTGCAGAAACTGTTCAGTTTACTCCTTTTAAAGGAATAGCTTGGCGGTTCTTGAAAAACAGCAAGTGGTACGAGATCAAATCTCTTTCCAAGCAATAATTTGATTCAGAGCTTGAAAAAATGCTTGCTGGCCAGAACAATAGCAACAGCTTTCATCCAATTTTATCAACCGTTATCCGCACAGCACAGCAATGTTTGGGCTGTTTCATGCTTACACTCAGTTATCAGTTACCTGTTATCGAAAATAAAATAAATAAACTCTCCAAAGGACACACGGATTTGCAAAGCTTCACATTTTATGTATTTTCCTCGTTTGGTAAAGTGTATTCATCTTTGAAGAATGTGAAGCTTTCAAACCTGAGACAATGATAAAGGTCAGGGCTTCGGTGTTTGGCAGCCTGTCAGTACTGCACACTCCTGCTGCCGCGAGCAACGGGGCAGACAGTCGAAAGTCTGCCTATTTGAAGGGTTTGGAAATGTCAGAACCGGCAATTACTCCAGTCACCACAGCGAGCGTCTCCTCTCAGGCGAGTCGCCCGTGTCGATAAGAACCGTTTTACTGCAATTCGTAGCCGAAAAATGGTTGTGTGCAAAATTAAATCTGTTCACGCGCACAAAGAAAACCTGCTCAATGATCGCCGGGATGCCCAAACATTTGTCCCCTGGTGGAGTGGAAGCAAAGCGAAGTGGCGCCTATGAACATTAGCGTTGGAGCACTGTTATTCAGTTCATAAGCACGCGTGCTTTCAAACATTTTTCACCGGGAAATAATTAACACTCTCCTTCAACATGCAGTGCCCAGCAGAGACCACAAATACATGCGACCAAGAATGCTATTTGAGCACTCCACTTCATATCATATCTCAATGGCTGTGCAACTGGGTTTGTACACACCATTACCTTATCACTAGTCTGCTAACCGCGAGCCAACACTCACAGACGGGATAATCGGACAAAAACGGTTCTCTGATGATGACCTTCAACTGGGCTAGCAGTTGTCAAGCCAATCCAGCACACTGATAAGACGAATGAAGGACTAAAAGTTAAAACCGCAACAGAGACAGCGCCAGATAAAAACCTCTCAGTAAGTCCCAGGAAATCTCAGTTGAGTTTGCCGTATCGATTTGTTTGTGTTAATTAGTAGCCGACTGAACTATCATTGGAGAGATACAAATTAACTGTTCTTCCGGTCAATTATCAAATTTGTCCCAGTCTGACATCTTTCCTGAAGAAAAGGGTTCTCATATGTCCATTACTCTTGGCAGACTGTGCATTATACTATTATATTAGCTTATTAGCAGACAACATCAGTTTAGCACTAGGATATACCAACTGGCAGTTCTCACTTAAAGACCAAGTAAGCAGGGCTAAACCAGCGCTACAGTTGAACCGTTCATAGGCCCTTACATAATATCATGTACAGACTCTCAGGCTCTTCATGACTTTCTTATTATTTGTTAATTACCGACTGCCTGTCCCTTTCAGGAGATGACGGCCTTACGCTTACCATTTCCTCTGCTCGTTCCTCTCCGTAAACAGGAAGCAAGTCTCAGTCACGGTTTCTTATCCTCTTTATCCTGTGCTCAAGACAAGCCACCGTTTTTAAACAGACGGCGCTTTCGGCTTCCTGCGCTCTCTGCTATCAGGCGACGCTGACAGCCCAGGCACCAGCCGAAGCTGCAGACCAATGACTCCGGCCGGGCTGCGCGAACCCATCGCTGTTGGGGTGACTAACTAGAACAAAAAGGGGCACCCCTGAGTAAACTAACGTGATGATTCATTGGTTGCATTGAACAAAGCTACTATGTATCAGGATTGGTGGACTGGAAGAGATATAAACCAGAAGCAATGCGCCTGCCGCCTGCCGCCTGCCGCCCACCACTAAATCATTGTTCAAAATGACAGTCGACCTCCGAGTTGTACTTTGGGCGAGGAGCACGCATGATTTGAGTACAGCAATTTTCCCCATAGCCATTTAATTTTAAGAATGATAAAATAGTCAAATAGATATCAAACGCCCCGGCAGTAACGTGGGAAATTGCGCAGTAGAAAGCCCTTAAACGGAAGCCCTGACTCGATGGGGTCATTAAAGATCATGTGACGCTTCTAAAAAAAGAGTGTTAACCACAGTGCCTTGTTCAATTCCCCATATAACTGACTCTCTACATGTGACTGCCTAACCCTCTTCCTACATGTCATTGGCTACACAACCCCTTGCATTCACTGCCCACTTTGACTGTCATCATTGCAAAGAAGAAGCAAGTAAAATAAAAATGCAATAATGATTTAAACTGAAAAGAATCCCCAGATTTCAAACTCATTCCAAATGGAGTAGCCCTATGGAGCAGACAATGCATCCCGAATGGCTATGAAGTGGTCCAGCTGCATTATTCCCACTGTTGACCTATGATACAGAACAGCCGTCTAGCATACAGTCTGTCACTACATCTGCATCCAGTCATAGGAGCATCACACACTAGGCTTGAAGCAAAAGACATTCACACGATTCCATGCTAATATGGTGAAAGCACAGCGGGAATAACATCCAACAGAAATAATTATTTGAGCCAAGCATGACCAAGTAGGCAAAGGCATCTTTCAGCGATAACATTCAAACAACCAAACATAAAACAAACTTTAAACTTGCAGACACCTACAAGCAAAATTATGTGTTTAAAAAGGGGGGGGGGGGGGGGGGGGGGTGGAGCCGAAAGAGACCGGCTTAAGTCTGTACAAATATTCCATTTGAAAGTTTACAGTCAATAAAATACTTGGTCTTTCCACACTTCCAGATGAGAAAGTAAAAATCATTTTAATGAGCATACTGGGGGATAAGATCACTCTGGCTTTCTTGTCAGAATTTGGCTGAAGTTTTGTTTATCATTTTCAGGCAGTGCTGTAGACCCAGCAAACTGTCAAATGAGCTTTGTATCATCGCCTCACAAATCATAAAGTGCCAGAGAGAGGACTGTGAATGCCTCGATGGAAAAGAGAACATGCAGGGAGGGGAGTGGTTGAGGCCACTGACGCAGATAGAATAGAATAACTTTATTTGTCCCAGGGGGAACTTCAGGGATGAGGAGCAGAAGGGCATCCCTCCAAACAGCAGTTTTCAGTAAACATACACCCAATCACTAACAAAGATACAGCCATGTGCCAACAGAAAAAAGGAAATGTACAGTACACATACACACAAATATACAATTGTTGAACACATTTCCTGAAAACCAAAAATACAAAACTCAATGTGTCACTATAGTGTAATAACAATATGTGGGTTTGAAGAGATGTACTGTGCCCATGCTTTAAGAAACAGATTTTTTCCCAAATGGCAGGCAGGGTGGGTCTTTAGAGTTCCACTTTTGGTCAAGCATCTTATGGCAGCTGTAATTCTCAGTTCTCTGAGACAGGGAATAAAAGCTGGTCATGTCACTGAGGACCGCAGACGAAGGTGACAATTTTGCATTTGACATAAGATTTAACTTTGTATTCCAAAGTGTGAAAATTGAAGGGACAGTTCAGTTTGAGATATGGGAACTGTTGAGTTGTCGAGATATGGGAAGCTATTAAGATCCTCTATTAATATCACTAAGTTTCTAAGGGTGTCTTCTGGTGCGGCTACGAAAAGCAGAATTTCATCTGTGTACTTCTGCGTACAGTTGACCAAAATCACGACCGATTCTCCCTTCATATTTTTAGCTAAGGACTGCATTATCTTTGCAAAAATAGCAAGGACACGAAACTAAGATGAGGGCCATCTTCTCAGCAATAAGAGTTGGTACTTTATATAGATTGCATGTTTATTAGAGATTTAGGGCAATACAAACTACAAATAATATGATCCTCTGATTTACAGATTAAAGACATCCAAGCTTCCTGAAAGGCTAAGGGCAGTTCTCCGTTTTCAATGATATATTCATACGTAGCCTGTCATTTATAATTGGGTCCTCTAGTTCTTGCCCAAATCTTGCATTTCTTTTCACTCTCTTGCAGGGAATGATGTGGCCTTCAGTGAAAAGCAAATATCCAATTTATTCTTTTTAATAAATGCTGGGACTTTTTCCCTTTTAATGATGATTCAACCTATTTATAATTTGCGATGAGAGACATAATTGTGTAGTCATTTAGAGGACTGAAAGCAAAGCAAATTTAGCAGTACTCTTTGGTCTGGAAGGGATTATCAGATCACTTCAAAGTTTGCCTGGTGCGTCTACACTTTACTCTGCCCCAACATGACCCCCACAACATTCTATTTGGCCATGGTCTTTTGGGTCCCTTTGCAGTGAATACCCAATAGCATCACTGCATATTACCAAGCAAAGGAAATAGCATTCTGTGATTTTAAAAAAATGAAATATTAAAGGTGTAGTATGTAAGTTTGGGGAAACAAGTAAAAGAGAGCTAGATTCTGAACAAAAAAAGGAAAAAGAAAACCTTCCACAACCTCCTACCCCCTCTCCTCAGCTCTCCTTCCAAAGCCCCTCCCTCAAAACACATTCACATGTGCTGCCTGACACCTGAGTACTGGAGAAAGAGGACATATGTGACCCGTCCCATCAAAATCAGTTGTAAGTCGCTATGGTCAATTTCATATAAATGTTTATGTCAAAAATGTTGGCTGTTTTAGGGTTTCATCTTATTTTAGTAGAACAATTTATTGGCTTCCAGAACCTGTATATCTTAATGACAAATTCAGAAGGCTTTCGAACAAGACAAAAGCAGTGGAGTTTTGGACCGTTTGGAACCTATCCAGCTTATGGCCACCAATCAATCACCTCAGCTGCTTTTGTGGCTACAAGCTAATGGTAAAGATTTTAAATATGACAAAGATGACAAGGCAGTATCGAAGCTTCGCGTCATTTGGAATTCCAGTTTTAGCTCTCTGCAGTATCTCTGCCCTGCTCATATTTGTGTAGCCCAGCCCTGCCTGCTCTGGCAGCACTGTGAATGTGCAACAGGACCGACAGGCAAATAGGGAAGCCTTCCTGCAGAGAGCTGCCCTGATTGGTTGTTAAGATTCAGGTGCACAGAAATTTAGAGTGGTTGATTTCGGAGCCTGGGGCAGGCAGAGAGACCAGATGTTCTTTAAAGCAAATATGAATAAAAGTGTTCTAAAACAAACTTACATACCGCACCATTAAATTGAGTCTACAAGCTTTTGAAAAACAGTTTTTATTAGCTACTTATGGCAGCAGCCGGTAGCCGCAAAAAACGCACCGAGAAGCAGGCTCGCACCCAGAGTGAGATTTTCAACACCATGGCAACAGTACAAACTGGTAAATCCAATCACATCCTGAAAACGGAACATTTTAATATTCATGCCCGTTCCTCTGTGGCGGGCGGCTGACCTTGATTTCTGAAACTAAAGATTACATAGCAGGCTTATGAATAAGGGATGACAATTGATCGATGCACAATAATGGCACTCATCATTATTAATATCAGTGGCGCGTGGAGACGGGGAGAACGAGGCAGGAGCGACAGATGCGTACCTGGCGCCTTCGCGTTTTCCCTGTCAGTTTTCCTTCAAGGCCTTTATTCTTCAGCTCGGCTGAGCGACAGCCCTAAAAAACCTGTGTCTGATGCAGTGATTACTACTGTCCAAGCACACTACCCCCCCACCCACCCACCCACGCCCCCCGAATCTTGTTCAGGTGCTGCGGGGGAATATCATTAACAAGTTTCTCCCTGAGCTGTCTCTGGGGAGATTTGTGTGCAGGCGACACCCGTGACAAAACTGCCCATTACAGCCCCACTGGCTGGATGAGATGTCACTACAGAGAAAAGCACTTTCACTGTTATGGGACTACAAAACAGGGGTGGGTGGGGGCAGGAATAGGGGTTCAAGTACACCATCGCTGACTCATATGAAGCGCAGGGTTAATGGGACACAGCAGTAATGGAAACGGTATCAATGGAAACAGAGAAACACAAGACGCACTGCTGCACGGGATGAGAGCGACAGGAAAATTATCTAAGCCAATAAATCATCTGATAAATATATAGTAAAAAGTTCATTTTAGAACCTAAATGTACTCAATCCCATGCCCTTTTTGTCACAAGATCTTCGGCGTCCTTTAATGGAGGAAAAACACTGCTGCTTCTGAAACACGAAACACACACAAAGCCCTGGAACAGAACAGTGCCCTGCCTGTCAGTGTTCTCTAGTCAGCCATAATATAATTATTTTTTAATGTTCAACACTTGATTGGCTGTTACTGTAAAGTGAAATACTTAATTGTTGTTTTTTTTTCTTTCTTTATACCACATTGTGTAATGCTCCATCAAACAAGGTGAGGGCTGGGCTCATAAAAATCTAAGGTATAATATGTGCACTATGGCACTGCCAGGTGGCTAATCTGCAGCAAACTTTAACAAAAGCAAGACGGCACCCACTTACACAAGTACATCTGCCTACCGAGCTTAATTAGTCTTGGGCACACTGCATAAACATTATTTGTGATCAATGTGCAGAACAAAATAATAAGAATCTTCTCACTGAAGGGAAACTATAATGAATAAAATTAAAGTGGTCCTTGCTTCCGCTGGCGACGGTCGCTTCGAGTGCACGGCGACAGTTAACGTAGGAGGCGAGAGAAACTGCCAACATCCGCTGTTTGTTTCATTGTTCGCTGCAGCGCCTCTCACTTAAAGAAGCAAATTGGGAAGAAACCGTGGCTTCACTGGACCAAAATAAACTAGCCATTCATTAGTGTCAATCTGTCATTTTTTTTTTCCGTATTAAACATATTTGATACCTTCTCACGATGGATTTTTTTGTAACAATATCAATTCAATGCGTCTGTGTTCGTTAAATTCTCCCCTACATGCTGTTTTCCCACTGGTGGTGGAGGGTGTGACATTCCTGCCACTTATTCAAATTTGATTACGCATGCACAGAACGTTGCATGACGAATGCAGAATAGCGTGCACATGAAATCTGAGGCCCTCCCCCTGGAAGGCTGCTGACATCCAAAGATGAAGAAGACTGCAGAAGAGAAGCAACAGATGTGGATAGGGACTTTTAAGACGTGTACTATTTTAAAATCCTTGCTACCATGCAGAACTTTTGTTATAACTGTGATGCTCTTTCACCTTGTAATAGGGATCATAAATTGCCTTTTTTCTCACAGTTTCCTCCTCAGTGTGATTCCACAGTCCCTAGATGTCACGTTAAGAGTCTAACACACTGATCAAGGACCCAGTTCTCCAACCAATCAGCACAAAATAATGGTTCCAGTTTAAGCTGCTCTCCTCCGATTCACATACAAAGCAAGTCCAGCATGATGAGAGCTCAGTGCTTAAGAATGGATTTTCTACCTACATGCTTTACTCTAATCCACCAAGAGAGTGGGGTTTCCTTTTATGCAATGCAAGCAGACCAAAAAAAAAAAAAAAAAACCATGAATCACAAAAGCGTATTATTTCTTCTCTTTAAAAGAGCACATGCTACTTTCACCTCTGTTTAAGCTTGATGTTGAAAGTCAACTAGCTGACAGTCACCAGGTTCTATTCAAGGGGGAAAGATTTCTTCACCTTTGCAAGACGGCATTGTGACATACCATTTCATTTCCTGTCAATGGACAGTGGGGTTTCCGAGTGAAAAAAATCAAAGGGTCTTCTTTGGCGAATCTCAAAAGGTGTTCATTCCCTTATCAGTAAAATCTAGGAGCCCTGTGAAATGGTTGCTTCTTCTAACAGGATAATGCTGGAGCCTTCTTCGCAGGCCAGTCACATACGAGCCTTCAAGCCGAGCCGGAGCAGAGCTCCTCCTTGCATCTCTGATGTGAAGTAAGCCAGTTCGAGATTTGTCACACTGGGGGAAACACTCCTGACGAAAGAGGCCTCGAATCAATAGACTTCCCTGAATCTTAACTAGAGCTCCAAAAATTGAATTTCCTGGAATCTCTTTGTTTCCCTCTCCCCTGCCCCCACCTCCCCAGACTCCCCCCTCCTTCTTTCACTAAAAAAAAATACTCCCTTGCACTTGTTATTAAGTTGTTTGTGGGATTTCCATGAGACAATGCACGGGGGACATAAGACAGTATCGCAGAGCTCCTGAAGTTCTGCCTCTGTCTCAGAGTCTGGCCGTGTGAAACTTTCTCCTTCATTTTGGAATATCACTGCCTTCATGAATCCACTGTATGGGCTACAGCAATACACACTGAAGCACTGTCAGAAAAGTAATTTAACACAGCTGGCCTACAATTACAACATGCCCAGCAGTTCAGTAATTTTAATCATTGGTTGCATGAGGAAATGTATTGCCCAAGTGGTTTCCAGTGGTTTGAGGGCACTGTTACTAGTTCTGCTAATTTAAAGTTCACTGACTTGAACATACTGAAGACCCACCCTGAGCACTGATGCACAAGCAGTAAACATCAGGGAATTTCTACTGAGTACATCAGTGGTATAATACCAGAACAATGTTCTTAAATATGGCACAATACAGCACTACATCTTCAAACTCCCGTTTTGCTTGCAATACGGCACGCTATGCAACATCAGTGCACAAGACAACACAAAACATTGTGACACTTAGCCTACTCAGTATCATTGCTGCTTTTCACCTTTTTTGTGTGCACTTAGCCGCTCTAGGTAAGTGTCTGCCAAATGGCAAAATATAAATCAGATCAATCGGAAAATTTCCAGGCAAAAATCTGATTGCTGTTGACAGCTGACCTACTAAAGCCTCATAAATTGTTCCAATTGCATAAGTAAATGAGTCAAATGGGGAGACATACCATCAGCATTTCCAGCAGCCTTGGACCAGGGTTTCCTACCTCTTCACAACACTTTACCAAATACAGAAGCATCACAGAAACTGTGCAGGCAGCAATGGTTTCATCATTTTTGTTTAGGGGTACATAGCAGGCTTTTACTGATATTAAATGTTATAGGCCTATACCTTCTCATATCATTCCTAAAATTTCTCAGAAAAGTATATTTATTCAGAATTTTGGTCATATCAAAAGGCCATAAAACCGGCAAATGCACAGCAAAAGCAAGATCAAGAGTTGCACATGAAATGTGTAAAATATGCAAAGGCCTTAGTCCATTTGCTCCTCCCTCTGCAGGAAAACAGCATCGTTCTCAAGTTTCACTACTTCTCTGTGCACGTGTGTAATCAACCGCCACCTACTGTAAACTGTGGGCGGAAAAAAGTATCACGCTTCATCTTCAGGTCATGGCTGACTCATGAGAAAACGAATTTCTTGCGGTGAGCTGCAACAGTGAGGTTAAAAGATGTGAAAGGTTCTATCCATTGGTACGGACTTTTCATTCCACCACTTTCCTTTTTCTCACCAAATTTGGAAAGGCTCGTTGCAATTGTGTCAACAGTCAACTGAAGCACGCGCAGCCAGTTGCCACTTTCACTTTTCATGTTCACTCAGAAATCCACAGGTGAGCAGAGCAGGTACTGTGTAGGAGATGCCTGACCAACAAACCAAGTCTCTATTGAGCAATGTGCTGAGAGACAGCCTGCCAACTAAAACCCTGCTTCCCTGGATAATCCAAGGGCCAACTACGCCCACAGGATTCCCAGCCAGTTTTCACTGACGTGGCCAAGATTCAATCACCTGTCGTTTATTTTTTAAAACGTACTAACGAAAACATGGTTGAAACATTTTACAGACACAATCTGTGCAAGATCCAACAAGACAAAACTCTGCCTAAAACCAGCAGTTTGTACGCAGATATGGTGGATGTTGATATACCTGACATGCCCATTTTCCAGACCTAGCCTATATCTCCATCTCTATTCTCAAGACATTAAACAAAAAAGGGCACAACCGTCAAGAAAAACTGACAGGAGGTCAAGAAAAACTGACAGATACAGAAAAACTAAGAGACGAAAGGTAGTGGGAAAAAATTTGAAGGCAAGCCTAACCTCACAGATTACCTCCAGGCTTGCAGACCTGACCGCAGTACATGTTTGAAAAGCACAATGAGGGCTGTGGGCTAGGCGTGCTTTGAGCTTTGGGCTAAGCATAGTGTGAGGTGTGGGCATAAACCCAGAGCCCTCCGGGAAGGAGTAAAAACTGCCGTGCAGCAAGCCATCATGCCCACAATGATGGAAGCATCTACTATACTACCCTTGTGTGAGGGCAATGAGCCTGAGGATGTAAAAACCGCATGCTTCAGGGACGAGAGAGGACATCACAGGGAGCTCCTGAGGGCAAAAACAGCATACATATACTCAGCGAAGCATACACTGATCACAGTATCTAATCGGCTCAGCACAGTATCTAATTTATACAGCACAGGTATCTATGCAGGACAGTATCTAAACTACTCAACACAGTATCTCAAGGAGAGAAAATAAGTCACGCGCGACATCGCCCCTTCAAAAGGCACCGCTTGGCCTCCCCCAAAATTGCCCAATAACATTACTGGTAGTGCTGTCAGGTTCAGCCTACATGTTGAAGGTTGGAGTGTGCAGTTAAATGCGTCACAATTTTAAATGAAGGACTGATGTGGGGGTGGCGGGGCAGGGAAACGAACTGGAGATTGGTGCTTACAGAAAAGTGAAGCAGCCTGTCCACAGAGTAGCACTGGCGAGTTTGAGCCGCAGAAAACAATGAGTTTCTCCCACTAATGTGATCTTATCACTTAACAGTTAACAGTTAATGGCTTTTACTGCTCTTTAAATGAAGATAAAATGCCCGAGAAAACCAACCCTAGAAGAATTATCCCACTCACCTCCTGTTTGCTGGACCCGACCACCAGCCAGCAACGTGGTCCAATCCCAGATTCATTTAATACGAGGGTGCTCTCCCCTGCACCCATTCATAAGGTCAGACCACAGATTAGCCTCGTGCCTGAGCTCCAGGGCCCGCTCCCTGCCCAGCATCCTCTCCACCGCACCATACCAACAGCCGAGCAGCCCACAGGGGGAGACGGCGGAGCACGGCCAAAACCACGGTAATGTGCTCCATTTAGAATTTCTACACACAAATTTGAGGCATCTTCTGAAATCGCAGCAGTTTATCCTCACTCAGCCGATCCATCAAGATGAATTTTGCCAATGGGTAAATGCGGATGTCCATTACAGTTCTACACCGCTTGCAATAAGGCTTTTATGTTCTGTTCTTGAGTCAGTCCATAAAAAAAACTAAGTTGGGTATACGACAGTAAATCGGTAGCTTGGGTTTGACTTAAGTAGGCATCTCCACGATTTCCCAGTTGTGTCAAATTTGAGCTCTAAATAACCCATCACACGCAGAATGGAAGAAAAAAAAAGAAAAAAGAACAAATCACACTGCCATGCTCTTCTACATGCATCGGGGCTGTAGCATAGACCTCTAGCCTTGTTGACTCAGTAGCTGTGGGGCAAATGCAGGCTATCGAATTAACAGACATCAGATATTCTGGAATTTACTTTTAATCAGTGCAGCAAGGCAACATGCAGAAATTAAAGGCTCAATAAGCAATTAGCTGGAGTGAAAACACACTGCTGACGATCACAGCCTACCCTGCAACAAGGTATCCTGACCCAGCGGTCAATTAGAATCTTTGCTCTATCAATATTTCACTGAGCAGCTTTCCATATATAACTTTTGCAGAATCTAACATTTTTTAAAAAAAATAGCATGATCTGTAGAGGAGCAGATGACAGAGTATGACTGCCAAACTTTCAAGAGGAGCGAACAACCGACTTCCCCAAAATATAAGGGGGATCCACTTCCCCACATCTTGGGACTGGCAGCTTTACACGGGGGACAGACACAAACTCAGTGCTGTTCCACTTCCCAGATAGCCTACCTTAGTCTGCTTTCCTTTTCCCAATTACGCAATCAAAAGCGGAATTACATGGCCTTCACAGAACTGATCCTCACCTTTGCTTTGTTTCTCTGCTCCCCCAATTGGTGAGGACTTCCCTGGTTCAGCTGGGAACAATGGCAATGAATTTCTCTTAGCATAAATGCTGATTTACCAACATATGCCACATGTCCTGAGAAAATGAGCTACTATAAGCTGGTTATACGTGTGCACGCTTATTACAATAAATTATGATACATTATGAAACACTCACTAAGGTATTACCAGGGTATTGCATAAGATCAGGTTATCGGTTATAATTCGTATGCTTAATTATAGAGAAGGGGAGGCCAAAAAGCTGGCTAGATTACAGATAGAGAAAAGTCTCGCAAGCATGTCATGTATAAGCAGCTGACTGAAAACAGAGAAACATACAGCATGTAAGCTGAGGACATCATAAAAAAAATTAACTGCGTGAGAATGTTCTGAATTAATGCATTTATGCCAAATGGGGAAAGGCGTGGCAAGTAGGCTATCTTTCAAAGCAGACGGAGGCAGGGCATCGGGTTCAAAGAAGAAGCACTGCTGGGTCAAACCTCATTAAAAAGATAGAGAACCTGGAAGAAGGCTTGAAAGCTTGTAGAAAGGTTAACACAAAGGCTGATTTCAAGTGTGAGACTCCAGCTTTAGCCCAGGAGGATCCTTTTAGCTCGTTATTTAGCATCCCTCAAGACTCACCGCAGAGAAGCCTTCAGTGGATTTGGGCTGGCTTCGTTTTATCCTCTCATGCTGAGTGTAACAGTTTTACTTGCCTCCTTTGCCAGCGTACTAAAAACTGACCATCTGCCTTAAATCACCTCACCTTATTTTAAAATTCTCTTTAAAAAGTTCTAATCGGTCTGTTTTGGTCTAGCATGCACAAGCAATTTCATGGATTAAACACATGGCAATTTCCTTGTAAGGTTTTCAAAAAGGTTGGACCAAACTTTTGGATATATAACTCTGCTAACACGTCCTGCTGGGAAATAAAAATTTAACAAGATAAAAAAAGCTCAAAAAAATCAAAGGAATTGCCAAAGAAGCCATTCCATCTGGGCTGTGCAGATGCACTAACATCCCGAAAAAGGTTGCAAACATTTAGGCCTTCATCTGATGAGGCTCTGACCCAGTTACACTGATTATGTCTGCAGAGTTCTCATGCAGAGGGTGAAGTATGCATACATGTGTTGAAAACAAAGGGATTTTCAACAGCTTAACATCACCGCTCATGCTTACACAATGGGCCTGTTGTCCGGAGCACACTGAGTCAATTGTCCCTAACTGCATTCGGCCATCAAGAAGCCGAGCGCCTCAGATAACATTTTCACCAACCAGCCGGCGAGATGAAGGTGGCTGCGGAGGGATTACGCGCGGTAATCCTCTTCCCTTATTTTACCCGCACGTGACCAGCGTTTTCGGGAAAGCGCAGCAGCATCCTTGCCTGGTCCGTTTGAGGACAGCCGCTATCGAGCGACCTGGTTTCGCTCGCAAAAAAAGTCCTCCAAAGCAGTCAACTTCAGCACTTCTGCAGAGAGAGCTGGATGGCGGGCATAAATCATTTTGGCTCCCGGCACCTTAAAAGGTCATCCTCACCTCAGGCGGGTCGCTGGCACAACAGAAGCGGCACAGTGCCGGCCTACCCATCAGGCTGATGAAGCGGCCAGGCCACACACCCCACACGCTCCCCCAATATCAGCCACCTCCAGAGAATCCAACTCAATTTCCCTCCTATCTGTGTGACAGGAACTAGTGTCTGCGACTGCATGAAAAGGTGCGGTTCCTTCTGCTAACTAAGATCTCGACTGGAAACAGGATTATTGTCAGGGGTAAACCTGTAAATATTGACCATCTGAGCTCTGGCAAGATGGCCACTAGCTGGTAGGATTCAGTATTCTGTAGTCTTATTCAATCACCCAAAGCATCTTAGACTGCATACAATTTATACTCAGCTTCTGTAAATTATAGAGTGACTAAGGAACCAAATATGTCAGTACCTATGTAACAGAATTGTCACCAAAATTAAAAAATAACATAAAATCTAATCGAATTACAGAGCTCTACGCCACTAATTATCTAAAAAGCATTCTGATGTATTAACCAGTCAGTTAATACAGGGATAACTGGAGAGATATACAGTAGCCACAGGTTTTATACCCATATAATTATGCTGATGGTTCTTTAGGAAAGAAAAGTCATTTTCAGTTTCAGCAGGAAGACAATAGTAAGTTACTTGACTTATCTCTATGCTGCTTCTAGCATAGCAGCAGCACATCCAAGTAGAATACTGACTCATTAGTTTAGACAGCATCTCAATGTTTTTTTAAGGACGAGTCTAAACTCATAAAGTGTATCTTAAGATACACATCAATTAAAACAAAAAAGCTGCCAGGCTTTCCCTCCTGTGTCTCTTACCATTATCACCACTTTTCAAATAAGGCAGTACAGTTAGAGGGACCTACTCATACATTCCATTTGTACATGTTCTCTCATTAGCAGTTAAAAAGGGCTAGTCATGACAGAAGAATCATGACATTATAAAACTTTTAACAGCTTTTAATTTAATCATTAATGACCTTATCCATGGTGTGATTTCCCCTGACCCAGTGACTGTATAACACAGGCAAATTAACAGCGGTGGGATATATAGCTACTTTCACGTGCGTTCAACTTCATTTTCAGCATGAATGAAAGTGTATGAAAATGGTGGTTGGGGACATGTGCACATTCATTCTTTTCTTTTTTTTTTCCTTTTCCACTGAAGGGGAAACACTTCAGCTATTCTCCTATGGGCAACAAAAAAAAGTCTGTCTTTCTCCTAGCTGTCATAAAACTTAAAAACATAAAATTGCAGGAAGAGAGAGGCTCTTAATGCCACGAGAACACTTCCCATTAATTTTCTTGATGAGTCAGCAGATTCTAAGTATATTATAGTGTCTTTTGTAAGAATACAACCAGGTTTATTTAAACAGATAGGCTTTAAACAGAAACTGATTCAATCAAGCCAAAGTCAACAGCAGCAACTCAACAAGTGGAACATTATAAATGGGCGAAAATCCACCAGGCTTCAAAGACCCGCAAGCTACAATTTAGCCTAATGGAGACTTCCATCGCTGTTGCATTCATATCTCAAAGGTTCTACTGTAACCGCCCAGGACAGATTGCCATTGCTACAGGGGAGGATTCTTCATTTATTTTTGTAATATACCCCCCATTCAGTTAAATTGGTCTAGTGTTTTCAGACTGATGTGCAGAGAACTTATTTCCGCAGAAATATCTTTTCATCCAAATTGATGCTTGTTGGTTTATAATAGTGATACTCTCTGTCCAGCTGTGAGCTGAGATTAGGCTGGGAAAACTGATGAAGCGCTTTATGTTCATTTTATTCTAATGCAAACTTTTGATTGACTGGGTTATTATATATAAAAATGCTCACCAATTTTACCGTATGTGTGCTTTATTTAAGTTAGACACTGTAACCATTTCCAAGGCTTGTTTGTTTGCCGTATAAAATAGGCAAATCATTCCATCTGTAATGCTAGGGGCATTTACAATCATTCTAAAGGGTATAATAAATGTTAAAATATTACCAAGCACATATGTTTGGATGTCACTCCACAAGTTTTTTTTTTTTGGTTCTCCCTTGAAGAAAAACAATGACGAGTGAGGTTGGGTGAGGATGGTAGGAGGGGTGGGCTTTAAATGACCAGGGAGTACATTGGTACTGACAACGTCCCTGACTGCCTCAGACATTGAAATGGAGAATCAGGGGTAAAACTTACGAGCAAGTGTGAGCCAGCGGGAGTGTCACCTTGTCAGGAGGCACGCTACCTTAGCGACTGCAGAAAGCGAGGAAAATTACCTCTGCAGTATCATAGTTGCAGAGCTCCAAAGGTCAAGCCAATATAACCGCACACAGCGTGAGGTAGACTTTGCTCATGTCAGACACGGTCTTGCGCTGGCGCAACCGGGGAACGGGGGGACAATCACTTAAGAACACCTTGGACCTCTTTACGAGAAACTGAACACCGTGCAGCACTGGTCGCACATGCGCACACTTACTGAGCCTCCTGTCCTTGACCATCCTTTGCGGCACACGCTTTCAAAAAAAAAACAAAAAACGTTTCCACAGCTCTGCATCTGGAAAAGGAGATCGTTTGGCACTCACAGGAAGTCCCAGTTGGTCCAAAGGGACTAATGTAATAAGAACAATATCAGATGTTCTACTGCCTAAAATGGCTAAAGCAAGGAATCCACTAATAAAGGCTAGATAGCTGAGCAAGCACATTGTGTCAGTCCAAAGGGAAAGCAACACAGAGCCTTGGCCTACAGTTTGTAAAAGGTCCAGTGAACCACTCTTAACACCGACTGCTTGAGATTTATTTTGACTGTTCGAGTTTATGTAGCAGATTTACCAAAGAAAGAGGGTGGTATAAACAGCCAAAACAGAAAGCCAAAAGGAGTGCACATTAAATTCACATACACAGAAATTGAATAACATTCTCCTTGCTTCACCTTAACTGAAAATAAAACAGATTCTAAATAGTAGAAAATTTAGTGTTACTAATGGCTGGTAATCTGTAACCTTTCAAAAAACATATATGGAACTACTCTCTTATACATATTCAACTTAAGCTTTCCTATTGCATTTGGGTCATTCTGACTTCTCCTGGGTTTATCTCAAACCAATGTATTAAGAGAAGAACAGCCTGGAATTGGCAGTTGGCCATAAATTTCTATGCGACTTCAGTTCCTCAGACTCATTTTTGGGTAACTGCTTTATAACTTTTGACAGGCAAGAATTTATGTCCAGCTCTACCTCTAACAAACTGCTAACAATGGTGAGTTGTAGGCTTTCACATCAGCCCAAATCTCTGGAAACAACTGGGGTGTTTGGAGTTTAGGGAGGGGGCATTTTTCTGCAATATGAACCTTAATCAAAATCAAACTTTACATTCCGCGTGAAACCAGATTCATTAATACTACCGCCACATTTAATAGTGATCCCATCCTTGTTTAAATTAATTACCAGACTTTATACTGTAATACCACAATTTTTTTTGCTTTTAAAATCGAAATATCCTTGTTCATCAATAGTTAACAGAAAACAATGGCAAACACGCAACTTATAACCAGACAACGTGTGTCCAGGTCAATCTCTCCCTGGACACTAATGAATTAGAAAAAAAAGGTGCTAAAAGTCAGGCTTTAATGAGGCACATGAGATGCACGACCTCCATAAAGGTTGGGAGGTGTAGGAAATGTCAAACGAAAGAAATGAGAAACAGATCCTCCACCAAGGGGGTCAGGAGCAGTCCTGCTGCCTGTGGGCCTAGTCTGTTCCGGTGAGCTCCCGGGGTGAGCCTCCAGTGGATGCCTGGAGCAGACGAACGAGAATCAATCGAGAATCCTCACTATTAACTAACACTCTCTGGGTGGTAGACACAACACCCTCCCCCCCTCCTTCCCCTCCATCTGTCTCTCTCTCTCTCTCCCTCTTCTTCTCTCTGTCAATAATGGCTGCCAAAATCAAAACTGCAGATACATACCCCGTTTTCATTCAATTCTCCGGAGAGAAATTATTGTCTGTTGTCGTTGGGAACGGCTACATTTGCAGGCTCAAAGGAATAAATGAACTGTATGCTTCGCAGCCCTTTTTTCCGGGGGAACATGCGGTAAAATCAACAGAGACGGCAGCGAGGGAACGCTCAGTCGGGGGTGAAAAGAATGCCCTCCACAGCCCACCGGCGCTCAGATCATTCCAGAAACAGGAGGGAGTGCACATCCATGGCATTGCCAAAGAGCCGGCCTGATCGCAGTCCGGGCAGAGATATCCGATGTAGGGCTGCGCTTTTTCAATCCCCAGATTGAAACGCGAGAGTGAAATGACGCATGTAATTGTGCAGCCCTACGACGCTACTCGGATGCATCTTATGTCTGGGCTTGGTGCACAGGCTGGTTACTGGCTCCATTCTCCAAAGTGGAGCGAAGCTTCGGAAAAAAGAAGTGATCAATTACAAGGCAACTATTTCTTTAAGGTTATTCTCACAGCACACAAAGATTTGCTTTTAGTCAACACTCTAGTACCAATATTGGTACCAATACTTCGTCTGTCATATTTTGAACATTCCCGTCAAAAACAGTTGGTCTTATGTCTTCTAGAATATTCTCTCACAGATGTTACAGAGCTACGAAAAAAAGTATCTACCATCTGTTAACTTCCCATGAAATGGATGGTCCCATCTCAAAATAATGAGCAATGTTTATAGATTTAAAGGAACAATTTGCCATTTTTTACATAACTACTTGGACTTATCTACTGTGTTGTTGATAGATCCCAATGGCTTTATTTCATGCACAACTGAAAATAAAATATTAAGTACATACCCATCAAACCATCTGATTGTGAAATCTACCATATGACAAGCATTCAAAGAGGATCACAACAGGAGGCAGCCACATGTACTGAATATTAGAAAAGGAAATACCTCGAAATGCAGATATTTTGCTAACTTGGGACAGTTGATGAAACACAGAAAAATGATGACATTTACTGAACGTTTGATATTTGGAAGACTGGGCTGGGTTTGAGTGAAGGCATTGGCGTTCACTCTCTCATTCCAAAGAAGCACTTCACACCACAAAATGTAGCCTAGTCTAATCCTGATTAATACTCTGTCCCCCAACACACCGTATAGCAAGTTTAAAAAACAGCCTCATTTTCCCCCCTCCGGATAAGCGTGTGCTATCAATGATATAGCAACTCTGCACGAGTAAGATATTTTTGCAACTATGATTTACATTTATTAGGTCATCTAAGAATAAAGAATTACATCTAATTCCTAGCTTCAGGGAAAGCTTTTAAAAATTGTCAACAGATATTACACAGATGCTTTCTCATCTGCATCACAAAAACATTTTCATAGGTACTGGCAATCAGTTTACCAATTAAAACAATGACCTGTAATTAGTGCCAAATTGAGCACAACTCAAGTGCATTACTTTTCATCATTGTGTGGAAGCAGATACTTCAGAATTATCTCAGCCAGAAATGTTTTTTTTCTTCTGAAAATGTGGGAAAACAAACATTACAATCATTGCACCACCTCTTGTGCAGTGCTCTTCTGATGCTTAATTTGAATGCAAAATATCTTTCCAAACATCTTCTAATGAATTGCCTGAGGAATCCAATATTCAATACAGATGCTTTCATGTTGGGTAGTAGCTATGGGCCTTACATTTGAAATCACAAACTGGGACTCCACATGAAAACAAATCCAAAAATATTCAAAAGAACAAAAAAAAAAAGAAAAACCTACACCTACATCTGAGGTTTCTCTTGGTTCTGCCAAATGAAAGGCACAGCTCCACTGACAAAGATAGGTTTGTTGAGCCCTTTCAGAGTTCCTTTAAAGAGGCCAGTGAAGGGCTGCCCATAGCTCCAGATGACCCATTTCCGCGCAACATTATCCCCCATGTGATCAAATCAGAAAGTGTACCCACTGCCAACCCTGGATTGCATGACATCTAGCAATCTCTTTGTTCAGAACAAGGGGTTAAAACAGTAACGGGCTTGCAGATCCTTATCAGACTTCTTCCTTTTCCATTTCAGGAGCACTGACATTTTATGCTTTAATTCACGTTTTATTCAATCTAGTTCGGATGCAACCTGATAGATTTGTACTTGTGTCTAAACTGTCAGCAAAGACAGAAACAAGCAGTGTACTATTCTTACAAAGGTATTTGTGATGTAAATTGCATTATTCTGTTTTGCTACAAACATTCCACATAAGCTACTTAGCATAATCATCATACAGAAAGGTTTGTGCTAACTTCAGCAGCGCTATCAATACTTAGCTTGCTTGTGCTTCCTCGGAAAGTCTGCTTTTGTGATGTCTGGGTTTTGCATTAGCATCTGTAAACACTAGAATTTTCTGATGGAGCAATCCGTGCATGAAAATTCTATCAAGGAAGCCATATTTCCATATGGCTTCCTCCTTCTGGGGATGAGAGTCAGCCACTTTGCAATAAATAAATAAATAAAACCCGAAGGGGAAACGGTGTGCAAGTTGTTCCACGAGTAGAATTTTTCTTAACTGCACTTTAAGATGTGCTGTGAACATGCTCTGAACAGTCCCACAATTGGCACTTTCTGTTGATGGACATTAGACGGTGGGAGAGAAATAGAGTAACTGAAGCCTGAATAAAACCAATTCTTGTTGATTAAAAGAGCCTTGGTTACGTCAGATCAACACTGAGTCTCATGAGGGGGGCCTCTCTTGTCCACAAATGAAATAAAACCACCCCTGATCATATTAATTAGCTCCTCCATGGGTAGGCAGAGTACGGGTCGCCCTGTGTCTCTCTGCAGCTGAGAGGGCAGCTAATAAAGTTACAAACAGATTTAGATGAAACCCACCAGATGACTGCCTATGGCACAAGGAGAAAATGATGTGATTTTCAGGTCTGCTGAGACAACTGTTCAGGGTGGCAGAGGTACACACACACTAAAGAGCGCTGCTGTTTTCTAATTAAGAGACGCTCTGCAAGGAGGAGAAAGCAGGCAATGACTGTCAACATGTCCATAGCTAATAATTTGCATTAATTCAGCAATGCGCTGAGATGAAAATAAATGTATAAACAGCAACAGCCATTATCCCATGATTGTGGACCTTGACTGTGACACATTCCTGACCTTGAATAAATATTATCTGCATAACGTTCATGTGTATATTTGTTTTGGATTTAAATGAAAAGTGAAATGGTTCACACTCAAAAAAATTGATTTTCCAAGCTTTTAAAGTGCACATTACATTGCTTTTTTATTTTTTGCAAATACAGAGTACACATTTTGCACAAACGTTTCAGCTATGCTTTCTTCAGTGCCATTCCACAATCTTTTTAAACAAGGTAGATCCAGCTGCAATCAATTAAAGCTGCTGGCTAATCTGTGTGAGACGATAAAGAATCAGGGTTGTAGGAGACAGAACTCTGTTCATTCCAATACCAACACATAATATACAGTGTGTATATTTGGCATCTTATTACACAAAACAATGTCTCAACAAATAACACAGCTGTTTTAAGAGTGTAAGTTGGCTTCACAAGTAACACCGTCTGTACCTCTGTCTGTGTCCTTGCCTCTCCTCTTCTCCACTAAGTGCCCTCTCAGCTCCCTGACCTTGTCCTGGGGAGAGGTTAGAAGTTAACAGGCTCGCCTCGACTTAACAGCACTTACGGCCACCTGTTATGGATCCCTGTCCACCTCTTACTGCCTCGGACACCCTGCTCAATCCTTGTATGGACATTCAGTCCTTCTTCCCTGCCCTAATCTTCTCCCTTCTTCAAAGTCATACTTTTCAGGGGGTAGTAGTACCAACACTGACACCTTACCCACAACCCAACAACCTGTTCCAAATGATATAGGCTACAGTGTTGCCTTGAGTCTTACTAAAGCAGCTTTTTAAAAAAAAATTTTTTAAAGCTTCCCATTAAAGGTACATTTTCCATACATTCTGAGGACCTTGCACTTACCTGTTCAATATCTAGCACTCACACAGTGACATTTTTTCTATTTTGATTATGATTGATGGCTGTATCAATTAAATGTAGCAGTCAATTTAAAAAGCTTTACAAAATAAACATGGTTTTGTTATGTCCTATACAATGGGATCGTTCCCATCCCATTCGAAATGTCGGGAACCGTGAAAAAACTGAGCTGACCGCGAGACAAGATGGAACAATGGCATTCCTATGCGCTGGTTGCCAGGTGCCCGCTGGAAACCCAATCCCCGCATCTCTGGCACACACTCTGCCGCGCAGCCTCGACAGCAATGCGCAAAATAGAGCTATTGTTCCAGCGCACTTGGAACAACAAACACAAAAACCACTCACTTTTTCATCCGTGGAAGCACATCTGCTGTTTAAGGCATACCGAACAGCGGGGAAGGAAACGGCTCATGTTCTGGGCTTCGCGAGTCTTTAAAATGAACGTGATTCATTTCCTATGAATGTACGAGGACAGTCATCATGATACAAAGGGAAATGAAATGCAAGTGATCCGAGTTAATTAGACATTACCAGAAATGGATGTTATGATCACGAAAACCATAATACCAGGGTTGAAAATTACACATTAATCTGAATCTGTGCCGACTCAACGGTGTTGCACTGCCTGTCAAGGAGTACATGATAAACGGTCTGGAACATTGCTACCGCGCACATTTGCTTTGCAAAATACAATGCTGTGAAGAAGTAATTGCCCCCTTCCTGATTTCCTCTATTGTTGCATATATGTCACACTGAATGGTTTCAGATCTTTAGATAAAATGTAATATTAGACAAAGGGAAAATTAGTAAACACAAAACACATTTTTTAAATTAATATTTAATTTATTTAATTAAAAAGTTATGAAATGAACACCCATATCACCCATGTGAAAAAGTAATTGCCCCCTTGCTCAATCAACCAATCAATCAATCAAATTGAACTGATAATTAGATTCAGCTGATTGAAAACAGCCGGGTTTGATTAAAGCCAGCCCAGTTGAATCTAAATCTCACTCATACTGAACCGTACCATCATAGTGAAGCAGTCACCACATCCAGGAAGTCACAAAAGATCCCAGAACAACATCCAAAGAACTGCAGGCCTGTCTAGCCTCAGTTAAGGTCAGTGTTCATGACTCCACAACAAGAAAGAGACTGGGCAAAAATTAGATTCATAGGAAGGCAGAAACCAAAGCTAACCAATAGACACATCAATGCTCATCTCACATTTGCAAAAAACCCGATGATCAAATAGATGATCTCCAAGCCTTTTTGGATGACACGGGTCCCATTAGTCCAAGTCCTGACTTTAACCCAATAGAGATGCTGTGGCAGTACCTGAAACTAGCAGTTCATGCTCAAAAACCTACCAAATTGTCTTAATTAAAGCAGTTCTGTAAAGAAGAGTGGGCTAAAATTCCTCCACAGCAATGTGAAAGACATAAAAGACATTTATATAATATCAAATTATATAAAGTGTTTGGTCACCGTTATTGCTGCTAAATGTGGTGCAACCAGTTAAAATTATGGGGGCAATTGCTTTTTCCACATGGGTGATTGCAATTTTTTTCATTAAATAAATGAAATGATAATTTTTTATTTTAATGTGTTTTGTGTTTGCTCAGGTTCTCTTTGGCTTATTACATGTTTCCTAAAGATCTGAAAGCATTCAGTGTGTCAAATATGAAATAAGAGGAAATCAGGAAGGGGCAAATACTTTCTCAGGGCACTGTAAGTATGCACATTATCGGCGCATTACATTCATAAAATCAGTCACTTTGAGCTGAAGAGATACGATTTTATGTAACAATTCGATGTACGTAGTTTGTAAGTGATTGCAGTGACTTTGTGATGTTATCATGAGCTGAAAACAAGTATCCTGCAGGCTAAGTAATCTGGGAAACTATCTGAATCTTTGCCTCCCGGCCATGTATCAATTGCAGCCTATACATCAGGGCTCCTCGGTTCAAAAGATAATGCCGAACATCCCTCCAGCCAGAGAGAACAAGTCACTCTTGTTTGTGCTAGAAAAGCCGCCCCCACCCCACACACACAAAGATATGGATAAATTATGGATGACTTGTGCTTCCCCATCTACTCCTCCCCGAGAAGCATTACACATTAATTCCTGTTACGTCCAACTTAGATCTTCATCCACAGGGCGAACACCACTCGAGTCAATCGATTGCTAATCTATTTCCACTTCCGTGATTTCATAATCACGAAGACAGAAGAGTAGTTACTTCTTGAATTGTAAAAAAAAGAAAAGAAATGAAATTACCATTGTATATCCATATTGCTTTAATTCAAATGTGAACAAATTTGCCCACAAGGTCTGGTACAGGGAATAGCATGAAAACACAAGTACGCGATGGATAAAAATTTGACAACTCTCAGTCCTCGTTCAGAACGCATGAATTCATGTTTAGTATACTAAACTAAACTGAAGACTGGTCGCACGAAATCATTGCTTCAACAGGTAAATAAGTTTATTACAGTTACTAACACATTTCATTCAGTGAAAGCAATGTTGGAAGTACCGAACTTGATCGCTACAGAAACAAACGCATCTCGTAGCTAAGTCAATGATTGTAACAAGCCAAGTAAGGCTACTCTATATCCTAAGTAGCCAAGTCAGCTAAGCGGCACCACGATACAGCAACTGTTAACATACTTTGGTTAGCAGAACATAACTTAGCTTGAAATCGAAACACAATTTGCTATAGCTGCTAACATTGGTTAGCCAGGTTCCATGTTATATTATGTCTAGCTAAGTTACCCAACCTTGACATACAGAATAAAATATAAATACTGGACAATAGCAGCTACTTCTCCAAATCGATAGACCAGCGAACCAAGCCACAGTCAGTCAGCGCGAGATGCAACTTCATTTAACGTAGATAACAAATAACTGTAAAATAGCTAGGATAGCGACCAAATGTTGGCCAGCTAGGAAGCTAGTCGTACGTGCCCTAACACCATGATGTAGCCTATTACTAATAATAGTCCAAAGGACACCTGGCTGCCGTTGCAAAATATATATTGTCGAATAAACAATAATATAAAAATAAGAACTACAAATTGACCGAATAAATAGAAGACTAGAAAGCTATATTGACGGCGACCATCAAATCGTCAGCTGTCCCAAATTAACGCAGCAGTAAGTAACGTTAACGTTACCATCCAGCGAGCCAGCCAGCTAGGTAGCTAGTAGCTGGTTAAAAGAAGTAGTGGCATTCCTCTCTATTACATACATGTAGCTATAGACTAAACAATCATTTTACCTACCTTTCGAAGATAAACTCAAAATTGTGCCGGTTTTCTTTCGTTTCTTGTTTGAGGTTATTTTGAGTGTTCTGGAAAGTGGTATTCCGCGTTCAGATTCCTCTTGTAATGTTTCCAGTCTGATTTAGCGGAACGACTAATCTAAAACGTGTGCCGAAACGAAACAAAATCTAGCTGATGTAGACAGCTATAGCAAGCGATACCAAGGTAACGTTAGCTAAGGATGAATGTGGCTAGTCAGATAACGGTTTTTACCGTTAGAAAATTACCTAAAATAAATCCGCTCATTAATATGTATTTGCCAAACTGACTATAAATCAGACTATTCTGATGTTACATTCAAACGCGGGTCAAGCCCACTGGATATCTCTAGCTGGGTCTTCAGTCGATGTAATTGTGATCTCAAGATTGCAGTCCCCAAAAATTAATCCGAAAGAAAAGAGGGGATACATCCGCAATAACCAGTAGTGACGGATAAAAAACAAATCTATGTCATTGTTTCAAATGGCGTCCTTTAAATACTTCGTGCGCAGTTCGTCCGTGGTAATTGCAGAGCAAATTAGCCGAGGACAGAGAGCTCCCAACCCATAGGTACGGTACTGGGCATCAGCTCACCGCTCTATGCGCTGCGCTCCAGCAGTGTCTGCTGTCGGTTGCGGGGCAGCCAGCAGCAGTTTAGTGCCCTCCCACTGCAGCCCCAACCCGGAAGAAAATCATCATTCTGCAATTACGTTTGTGAGCATGGCGGTAAGTAAAGAAGCGCTGAGGTTTTCTGGACTGCTCGTCTAAATGTATGTCTAAAAAGATAAAGAATAACTTTTTTCTTTATCTGTTGTTCAGATTTAATTTTTATTGTTTGGCATAACTGAACATAATAGAGTTCAATCGAATGCATTCTGATTAATCTTTTCATCTTGTTGGCCAAATTTCCCTTAGTTTACACTGCTGTAAATCTTCCCAAAAACGTTTCCACGTGTTTAAATAGGCCGACTGTATTTTAAATAATGACCAGCTGAATCCATATTCCAACTTCAAAGCAATTACGAGTAATATCTTATTTCTCTATATGTTTATAACTTTTTCGATCTCTGAGCACCTCCATTGCTGTAGATTATATATATATATATATATATATATATATATATATATATATATGGCTCTGTACTCCGCTATTTTGGATTTGTAATCAAACAATTCACATGTGGTTATAGTCCAGATTCTCAGCTTTTATTAAAGCATATTTTTAAGACATTTTGGTTTCACCATGTTGAAATTACAGCACTCTTTATACATACCCCTTCCCCCTATTTAAGGCACCATAATGTTTGGAATAAATGCTTTTGATTGCCTTTGGCGTCTGTTATTGGCGTTTGTCAACATGAGAACCAGGCATAGGCGTAGATTTCGGGGGGCACGCAGGGGATACGTCCCCCTCAATATTTAGAACACGTTTGTCCCCCCCAATAAAAACATGAAAGAAGCAGAGGAATTTTAAATTGATGCAGATAAGGCACAAATTTGTGCAAAATTCACCAGAATGCAGGAAATGAAGTGTTTGATGGTCCAAATTTCCTGGGGGAGTACCCACAGACCCCCCACTTAATGTGTTCCCCCCAATGGTCAAACGAAACCTATGCCACTGAAAGTCAAGGAAGCCATTATGAGCCTGAGTAATAAGAAAAAAGCTGTCAGAGACAGGGGCAAACCTTAGGCTCACAAAAACCAACTGTTTCGAATTTCATTATGAAAAAAGAGAGCACTGGTGAGCTCGGTAGGGTCTGGTAGGACTAAGAAGACCTCTGCAGTTGATGGCCGACTTTCTCACCATTTTGAAGAAAAACACCCAGCACATCCGAAACACTCTTCAGGAGGCAGGCGTCGATGTCTTAGTGACTGCTGTCCTCAGAAGACTTCATAAACTGAACTACAGAGGCTACGCTGCAAGATGCAAGCCACAGGTTTGCCATAAGTACAGGATGGCCAGGTTGCATTTGGCAGGGAGGACATAAAGAGTCTGCAGAGTTCTGGAAAAAGGTCTTGAGACCATGATTCACTTGTATCAATGTGATGGCAAGAGTAAAGTGTGGAGGCTAAAAGGAACTGCCCAAGATCCAAAGCATACCACCTCATCTGTGAAACACTGTGGTGTGGTTACAGTTTGGAAATGTATGGCTGCTACAGGTACTGGCTCACTTGTCTTAATTCAGGGGTCCTCAATCTTATCCAGAAAGGGCCGGTGTGGGTGCAGGCTTTTGTTCCAACCAAGCAGTTACACACCTGATTCTACTAATAAACCACAAGAATCTCTGCTAAGGACTTTGATTAGTGGAATCAGGTGTGTAACAGTTTGTTTGGAATGAAAGCCTGCATCCACACCGGCCCCTTCTGGATAAGATTGAGGACCCCTGTCTTAATTGATGACGTAGCTGATGATAGCAGCAGGACAAATGCTGAATTGTACAGAAAAATCTCAATTTCACACGAATGCCTCCAAACTTTTTGGACGGCGCTTCATCCTACAGCATGACAATGATCCCAAACATACTGCTAAAGCAACAAATGTGTTTTTCAAAGCCAAAATTCTTGACCGACCATTCATCCAATCTGAATCCAACTGAACATGCGTTTCATATGCTGAAGAGAAAACTTGCCAAAAAGGCAACTAGCCCCCAAAACAATCAGGATTGTATTGTACATGTTAAGCAAACCATTGAAGCATTTTATCTGTTAAAAATGTTTAATCATTTATGGGAAAATATACACTACAAATGTATCATCAATCAGTAATCATCGGTTCCTTCATCACTGGATTTTTGTGGTTCATCGTCCCTATGAGGCCACACTTTCAACCAGCCAGGGGAGGATGGGCTCCCCCTTTGATTCTCATTCCTCTGAGCATTTCTTCCTTTGCCACCAAGTGAGTTTTTCCTTGCCACTTGGCTTTCTTTTGTGAGTGTTTAGGCTGGGGTACGCTGTGAAGCATATTGTAACCAATTAGTTATGAAAGGTCCTACAGATAAATTATTTGTATAAATATCATGTGTTTCGGGAAAAATATATCCTAGGAGTTTTTGAGTGAGTGAGAGATTTCAGTGATTCGGATGGGCATTCGTCTTCAAGTCTACTGCCATTTGTTGTACGTGCATTCTGAGACAGAGCAGCACAGCACGCTGTCAGGAGCCTCAAGTGCCAGCTCAACCATCCTGCATGTCTCATGGTTATCCTCGTATGCCAAAACAGAGTTGGCAATCTGCATGGACATAGACGTGTGTGTTCTGCCTCAACCCCACGTGAATATCATTCTACAGAAATGCACGTATCTTCTGACTGAATGATGCATGGCTAATGTTCATCAAAGTAATTCTGACATAATTCTGCTTATGTGATTTGAGATGCATGGCCTGAACAGGAAGGCTATGAAAAAATAAGAATACGTACTCCAGAAAATTCTTGGTTTAACGTGCAGAGTCTAATAGAGTCTAATCTAGAGTCTAATCTAATGGCAGTTGCCATTGGACAGGATGGCTGTCATATTGTCCTTAGTTCTAACTCTGCTCTTTGACATATCAGTGGCATTTACCTCCCACATACTGTGACTCCAGAATAAATGAAGCCCCTCTGAATCCAGGTGCCAATGGCACGTGGTTCATGAGGACAATGTTAATCGTGTCATGGTAAAACTAGTGTGGTACCACACCAGGAGTCTCACAGTCCCCCATGAGTGGTTTTTTTAAAAAAAATTAAATTTTTAAAATTATAAATTGTCAACAAGACCAGATCTTCAATCCTAGGAGAATAATTGCAACATGACTATTCAACCTAACTCCACCTTTCTATACCTACCTGAAAGGGCTATTTTCAGCTTAAATCTGAAAGTAATTATACAAGCCCCTGATTCAAATATTTATTTGGTGGGGGGATTCATCATGTTTTTGATTCTAAGTACAGTCTTTGTTGGGATAATTGGATGCAATATGAATTATGGCCACTAGATGGTCCTACAGAGCATTTAACGTGATCAATAAAGTTACAGTAGCAACAGAAGGGAGAATGCTTGAAACAACTCTTAGTATAGTGTCATGGGAAATTAGTTCACTTCTGCCTGACATACATTAATTAGATTTTCTGCTGGTAGAATGGGTATTGCATTTTTTATTAGAACATGAATAATATAAAGAAAAGATTCACAGGGATATATACTTGAGGAACAGTTTACAACTATCCCCAATTGAAATACACTTTTGTAAATCATTAAGGTAATAAAAAATTTTTAAATGTATAATTTAGCAATAAAAAAAGTATTTTCACCACAGAAACTTTAAATTCAAAGGTTGCACTAATGTACTCGTGAAAATAGCAATTGTATTTTTGACTGAACAAGCTCCGCAAGGAAACAAAATGTATTGATACACACATTGTACAGCTTAATTAGACACATTATGGCCTAATTTATTTTTTATGACACTGTGTCTCAAGACCTCACAATGAAGGACCCTATTAGACTTTTGAAATGTAGTTACAAGCAAGTGTTTTCCATACATAAAATAATACTGAACATTAACTGAGTTATTATGATAGATATGCTGTTTTATGATTACACTGCCACCTGTATTTTGAAAGAGTTGTTTGAGTCACTCTTCTTAATCATCTTTTCATGTGTCAATTAAAAAAAAAAAACTGTGAATGCAGATATATCTGGAATCTACAAGAAATCCTACTTCATCTGCTGCCAGTCTTATGTTAAATCCTTACAATTAAAGCTGTATGTCTTACAGAGTAAAAACACTTGTTTTGTGACTACATCCCGAAATGTGTCACTTATTATAGCAGTATTTTAAAAAATATTCATAAAAGCAACAACCAATATATATATCAATAGCATCTAAATTCAAAACAACAATATTTACATGCTGTGAATGTTGGACATGAAGATATCCTTCAGGAACCTTTGCAGTTTCAAATCAACAAAGTGCATTTGTTGAAATTTAAAACAAACTGAAATTTAAATAGTACTTTAGTTTGAAACAGGACACAGATTGAACTGAATTTGTCTAGCTCTACGGATACACTACTGTGCACAAAGCATACTTGGATCCGCGCGTATTAAAGTCAGCCAGTGGCCCTTTGACACAAATCGATAGAAAACGCTGCTGGATTGCTCATCTTTGGCCTGGGCCTCAGATAAAAGAATTTCTCCCGGAGGTTCGCATACCTGAAAAACGGCTCACTATGTAAATTCATTTCAAATTACAAGTGTCGTGGTGAGATCAATGTGGGGATTGATGGGCTTGCCTCCCTGTTGTTGTCATTAGGCCTTCAGACAGTATGCTTGATGAATGTAACAAACTGTAAGTGGAAGACAGGAGATGCTCGGGGGTTGGTGAGCAGTGAAGCAGTAAATGACAGACCTATGCCTTGTAGAAATCATTTCGTAGACCGTAGGGCCACATTACATAAAATCCGCAAACTGGCCGCTCATCATTAATCACGAGCTAAAAGAGGGTTCAGTTCACTAACAATGCGATTTATTTGTCTCATAAACCCAAATAAGATACAATTAGTTTTACTGCAAAGGGACTATTGATTATCGAATGGTGGCAGCTTGTAAAATGCCAAGTTTCTAAGTGGAGATAAACTGAGGGTTGGAGGGTTGTTGCTTGCTGTTGCTCTCCTAAAAATTACACATAAAGCAGAAATTTATCTAGTTTCAGTTACATCCAAATTTCTGAAACTCCAAAGTTTTAATTACAGCATTTATATTTCTTGTGTGAAAGAAAGGTATAAGAAAACACATAGTATCCACCAGCAGGAAACCGAGAAGGTCAGCCCTCCAGTTTTCAGTTGTACCTACTGCAATTTTGTTAAATTCACATGGTGGGGTAAATAGCACATTATATGGCGATACAGTCGAACAATCCATTGTTTGCCATTGCTTTAAAGAAATACTGACTAGAAAAGTAAAACTATCTTAAAATATTGACAAACATATATCACAGTGGTCAATGGCTGTTACTACACAAGCATTTTCTCGATTTTGTACTGCGCAAAATGGCATTATCTGTAAAGAATGATAACAAGATTCAGCTTTTTACATAAGGCCTAAACATCCAAAAATATTATATCCACTTTTCCCATGGCATAATTCTTTAATTCATTTTAATAAGCTCTATGGCAAAAGTGCAACGTAGACAACTCGGGAACAGATTCCTGACACACACACACATATGTTTTCCCACATATATGTGTGTGTGCGGTATAATGAATCTGTTAAATGTGGGTGTTTCTTATAGTCATTACATCAACATTAAATCATAGGATTGTGACATTATTTTGCTACTGGCTAAAATGTCATCATTGGCTCTCATAACAAGACACTTAGGTCTGGAAGCTTGATTTGGATCAATATAAACAGAATTACGGCAGCCAGAGGAAAGACAGCATATAAATAATCAAGCATCAGCTTTCTGTGGTGAATTATGATCTTTCTGGAGCTTTACCTTCTCTGAGGAGACAAATTTGATAAATTTGCCCAAATGATTTTCCATTCTTTGTGATGCCCTATGGGCCACGCTTTTATTAATTAACAAAACATTCCTCCAGGGCTTCCAGGAAACAAACCTCTTATCTGGTGAGTTGTGCAATCTCACTTGCAAACGAAATGTTATTAAATTAACAAAATAAGAAATGAATGACAGTGAGTGCACTGAAAATGCAAAGGACAGCAGAGATTTCCCATTTCTATTTCAAGGTTTGATGAGTACTTACCAAAATATATGTGATACAGAGTACAGAAGTATTAGGTCACCTGTGGTTTAAAAAAATAAATACATTGTTACTTTAGGCAGAGAAATTCAGTTAATTTATGCACATGTCTTGCATAACAAGTACAAACTTTTTTTTTCAATTTACACTTACAATAATACAAAAAGATTAGTTTTACTTTTAAAATAAACTTAGACACATTTAATCTGCAGAGCTCAATTAAGTTTAATCAATCCCCGGCAGCGGTGCTTCCGGCTTGGTCAGACGTTCCTACGAACACAATTGGCAGTGTTCATGGGTGGGAAGCCGGTGAGGATATGAGTCCTGAGCGTTGCAGTAGCGACTCCTACTGGTTGGTTGGGGCGCCTGTTCAGCAGGGAGGGGATCTGGGGGAGACAGCGTGAACCTCCGCATGCGTTAAGCTGGCAGTATACTCAGTAAGAAGAAAGAACTTCAGGATTGAGAACCACCGGCGAACATGTCCACGAACACTGTTGTCGGTATACTCAGTGAGAACACCGCACCGTTTGAAGTCACTCCACGCCGCTGGGGCGTGAATAATTACGAATATTTACGAGGCAGTAACCGGGGCTGGAATCTCAACCAGACCTCCGTCTCGCGGCTACGCCATGTTTGTATAAAGAGAAGGTCTACGCGAGATCACAACACAAAACAAAAAGTTTAAAGTGTTTAAAGTGGCTTTAGTTTATGTAGCTATGCAAAAGAAGAAAAAAAGGCGAAGAAGATGGTACGTTCGTCCTCTAAATCAGAGTAGGACGGAGAATGTAGAGTTTTGTCTGTACATTCGGCAAATGCGAGTTTAGACGAGGGGGTCCACTTTCTCTTATTTCTGAATGTGTGCTAGGCGTTTTGATGACTTGCTGAAACGAGTAGCACCATTCATATAACATGCAGGAACTCAGAATTCCCATCTCTAGTCTACAGAAGAGAGATTGGCGTTGACTCTCCATATATTAGCATGTAAATTCAGCCCTCTGAACTCAACCGTGACGTAACCAACTATGTGATATTTGGAACAATAGCTGAGAGGGGGAGGTCGGAGAACAAGAAAGAACTTTTCGAAAAGTTCTCCCTGGAGGCCGTTGCACACTGCACCGTACGAACACACAACACCGCGTCTTTTTGTTTGTCAGTTGTTCTGATCGCTTCGTTTTGCTCAAAAGGTTCTACTTCGTACGAAGTATATTGCCTACTTTACGCTCTCCAAGTGAAACTCCTAGCTATCAGGTGAAAAGAAGCGGCTGGTGACTCCACATGTATCGGAGGAGGCATGTGGTAGTCTACACCCTCCCCAGACCAGCAGAGGATAGCGCATCGACCAGGACCGTGATACACATGGGGAATTGGTATAACGACTAAATTGGGGAGAAAAATGGCAACAAAAAAAAAGAAAGAAAAAAAGGACAATTAATCTTAGACACAACTTTCCTAAAAATAGCATCCTTTTGCTTAAATTACAATTAAACAAATGATTTGATGTCTATCCGATCATTTTGCAAAGTGGAGGGAGGTGTATTCCTGTTAAGCTAGCCAGTTCAACTGTAGATGTGCTGTAGTCTGTAGTCACTAAATGACCAAAATTGAGTTATTTCACCACTGCTATGAGTCACAGCTAGTTTGATAATTGTGCCTTTTCTTGGAAAATATGGCCCCATATGGTCTGATTGAATTACAGAAATGCTCTATTCAACCAACCTCTCCTCTCTGCTGCAGTAGGGGATAAAATACTTTTTAATCCACCCCAAGAAAAAGAAAATAATAACAAAAAAATTTAGGAATGCAACAGAAAGAGACATGAAAACAGATGTACTTCTGTTCAACAACAACAGCTGTATCTCCTTACTCCCCAAGCAGGTCCAGTACTGCAGTGGCTGTCGCTGGAGTGGAAAGGCTTGATGGAAAGACCCGGAGACAGCATGCTGGAATGGCACTCTGCAAGCCTCAAGCAAAGGAAAAAAGGGGACAATATTTTTTTTTCTGAGGAGGTCATCAAATATGAGGATTGCGAAGCCCAGGGGCGTATATACCAGAGTTAGTAAGGGGACCTTTGACAAAATAACTGCACGTAAACAGCTCACTTTCTCAATATGTGCTTCCAGGGCTGTCATGTCAGATCTGATCGATTCAAAAGCATGAATCTCTTTGATAGAGCATTGAGCATCTACAGCACAAGAGCCAGTGCAGTCAGTCATTTTAATACTGATGCAGTGATAGTGCCAGAAAATACAGGCTGCTTGGATTAATGGCAGGCTCTGAAATAGTGTGAAAGCATTTCACTCTGTCGCTGAAAGCAATATGAGAAAAATCACTTGAAGTGGCAGCATCTCTATACAGTAAAGAAATGAGTATTACTGAAATAGACCCTCACATGCACACGCACACGCACACGCACACACACTTGAAGTGTCTGCTTCAAGGATAGCATGTTCACAGACAGGTTTATTAGTTGTTTTTCTTCCAACATTTTTATTTATATTCTTTGTCTACATTTTTAATTATATATATATATATACATGCACACACACACACTATGCAGCATATGGGGTCAGTGATGGATAAGATTTTCTGATGGTGAAAAAAATTGTACACTCACTTGAGAGTCAACTAAAAATTAATATTTGTTTGATTCATCACAGAATGACAATAATGTGTTTTTAAACAAGACTACGTTAACCCCAACCCCCAAGTGCCATTCATTGTAACCATACACATATACAACTATATAGCTGGTTACACAAAATGGCACATGGTATATTCTTAAAGCATCGACCTGGTATTGTTATTATTTTTTAGTTAGATAAAACAGTCATACACAGGTGAACATGGTCACAAACACACACCGTCAATTATGTTTGTGATTCTAATGGGTAGTTAATAGAATAGAATTAAATACATTATTGACCATTAAATATGTATAAAATGGAAATGTTCCTTTGGCATAATGCTGAACAGGGAACAATACATGGATGAAAGAAATGTACACTGAGTAAACAGGACAAAAATATCAAAACACCAGATGGCCTTAAAGCCCCTTTTCCTCCTTTTGTGGTAGCCCATGACAAACGTCCTCGTAGTGTACCTATTTACAGTGAAGGCAGAGTTACCTATGGACCCTAAAGCAATATATGCCTATAGCAGTGCACTGTGTTGTTACATGACATGGAGACATTTTTGCTTCACAGCAACAACAAAAAAAAGCTGGTGTTGCAGTGTCTCTTGCTTAATGCCAATTATTTTAGTGGCCTGGTTAATTATGTTTGGTTTTTATTTATTGAACAGTCAGATTTCCACAACCAGATCATTAGATTAAAAATCATCATACCCTTAATGAGAGATTATTTTACTTGCCTGGTTTATTAATTCTAGTTTTGATTTATTGCATAAAGTTAGATTTCCATACCTGAGAAGGAAGAGCCACTTTTCTTGTACATTAAATCACTGCGCTCAGTTAAAGTGAGTTTTTTTATTTTACTACTGCAGTGCACATTGTAATGATAGGCCTACACCATATTTACTTAAGAGTATTATGGAAACATATTACAAGTAGTATTATTGATTAAATATAATAATAATAATAATAATAATAATAATAATAAAACTTGATATGAAAAACAGAAATCACCAAGCTTAGAAACAGTACTCATATTTATACACATATATAACACACAATTGAGTTAGAATAACTGATATTAATCAGTGCATTAATTTGAATTAGGCCTAATTCAATACAGTCAATTAAATCTAAATATTTCTCTCACTTCGAAATAATACAAACCCAAGAGTTAAAGATGAATGAAAAACTCTTTATGGGATACGCCACTGCTAACAAAAGCCACAAACATTAGCGTATAAGGAAGGAAAAATTGAATGTGCTCAAAATACAAGTCTGAAACTGTGCATTAGGACTATCATCTAATTTCAAGACTATATGCTCTTTAGGGACTGAAACTGTTCACATTTATTTGGTTCTGGAACATTGACATCGTGTTACCCCACTTCTCAAAAAACCCACCTCAGACCCCTCCGATGTAACGAATTATCGACCCGTATTACTTCTACCCTTGAACGAGCAGTTCTTAAACAACTAACCTCTTTTCTCCATCAGAACAACCTGCTGGACCCTCACCAGTCTGGCTTCCGATCCGGGCACTCAACAGAGACTGTGCTCCTAGCTGTGACGGAGGCACTTGCCACTGCAAGAGCCTCACGCCTCTCCTCTGTCCTGATCCTTCTTGACCTCTCTGCAGCTTTCGACACGGTCAACCATAAAATACTCCTCTCCACCTTGGCTGGGATGGGCATCGCCGGGACTGCCCTGTCTTGGTTCGCTTCCTATCTTGCAGATCTCTTGGTTCAGTTATTAATTCACATGGCTTCTCCTATCATTGTTATGCAGATGACACACAACTCTTCTTTTCTTTCCCCCCCTCGGCCACACAGGTCAATGATAAGATCTCTTCCTGCCTGGCTGACATCTCCACCTGGATGGCCAGCCACCATCTGAAGCTCAACCTCAACAAAACTGAGCTGCTCTTCTTCCCGTGCAAGACCTCCTTACTTCGTGAGCTCTCAATCACGGTTGATGGCACCACAGTGACCTCTCACTCTGCCAAGAGCTTGGGGGTGGTCCTGGATGACCAACTGGACCTCAAGGAGCACATCAAGGCAACATCACGGTCCTGCAGATTCCTTCTGTACAACATCAGAAGGATTCGACCATACCTATCGACGCACTCCACCCAGCTGCTCGTCCAGGCTACGGTGACCTCTCGCCTTGATTACTGCAACTCTCTCCTTGCAAGCCTGCCAGCTTGTGCCATACAGCCACTACAGATGTTTCAGAATGCCGCTGCCCGACTCATCTACAACCTTCCCAAATTCTCCCACGTCACTCCTCTGCTGCGATCACTCCACTGGCTACCAGTCGCCGCCAGGATCCGGTTCAAAGCCCTGACCCTTGCCTACACTGCTGCCAACAGGACAGCCCCCATCTACTTGCAAGACATGACTCGATTCTATGTGCCTGCTCGACCACTCCGCTCTGCGGCAGCAGGGCGCCTTGTAACCCCTCCCACCCGCCCAAAGGGATCACAGAGCTTCTCCACCCTAGCTCCCCAGTGGTGGAACGAACTCCCCGTCCCTCTCCGAACCTCCCCCTACTACCAATCTTTCGCCGTGGCCTGAAGACTCATCTCTTCAGACTATACCTAGACTAACCACCACCACGCTGTATATTTCACTCTTTTATAAATAAAAAAAATTAAAAAAAAAAACCCTTTTCATGACACTTGTTACATGTTGCCCCATCCCAGCACTTTTTGGTAAGTTGTATTTGTCCTAATATTGTAGCTTATTCTTCTGGCTAGTTGGCTTTGCAGAGGTTAGGTCAGAATAGTGTTCACTGTGCGAACTGTGTTCTTGGCTAGAAATAGCTGTACAAAATAAGTATTGTACCTTACTGAACCTGTGTTTAGCAGTTGTCTATGACCATGAAATGCACTTTTTGTACGTCGCTTTGGATAAAAGCGTCTGCCAAATAAATGTAATGTAATGTAATGACTTAATAATGGTCTTACTTTTAGATTTTACACATTCATTTATTATGGCAGTTGGTTGGTTCAAACTGTGAATTCTGGCTGATAGCCAGGTCAATATTTTTGCGGGACACTTGATAAATCCCCCTTTATAACTTTAAAGTCTGGGCTGATTAGATAGTGGTTTAAACCACAGTCTATGGTTTAAACGGATTCTGAAGATAGAGATTTCGTTAACGATGACAGGCGTGTGACAAAATTTAGGTAGCAAATAACAATGCTGAATAGCCTACTTCTGACGTAGTTTACACAGTACCTGTACGCTCAGATGGCTTCGGCATCATCAACAGCGGCCAAGAAACATTGATTACTGTTCCCTTAGCCAAGAAGCTTAAACCTGGTCACAAACAACAAATGGGTGATTCTTCAATTCGGGGCACTTTTGACTTTTGAAATTTTGAAAAAATACATTTCTTTAAACTCTGTTTTTTCTATTTCAAACGCTTTATTAAGTGGTCTGGAACAAAGATCTTAGCATAGCATTGATCGTCCTTCAAGATAATTTTGATATTACGATGCTTTTTTCAAAACTGTCACAGCAAAATGTCATTACCATCACAAAATCAAAAAACTGAAGTTTTCACAATCATTCCAGTATATAGGCCTACAACAAATGCTCTTTGAGAAGCATGTTCTAAATATTTGTAAGTACATTTAAAATATATTTTAACGTCATGTTCTCTCTAACTTAATATATATTGCCTTGGCTCAACAATGAAATATTGTTTACTAATCAAAATATTTTAATTGCAATGTTTTTTTTTGAGAAAATGCAAATTTAGATTTAAACACTTTACCACAATGATTGAGGCAAGACCCAAGATAACAAAAAACATTTTCTATCAAGATTTTCTGTCTATTAGGTTAGCTAGCATACAATGTACATTGAATAAATGTAAATAAAGTGAAATTACTTATTTCTGAACTAAAATACTCAAATAGTAACTTGTTTGGTATTGATGCCTACTAAACATACACTCAGATCAGGACTTATAAATCTTTTGTGGACATCAAAAAGTCATGTTTCTGCCATGTCTGGCCATGTGCCCCTGTCACTTCTCATTTCTATGGCAACTACATAAAAAAAATTTGAAAACTTTATTGCTGTCTAAAATGTTTGGTGTGATGGTAATGACAGATGTATCAGGGACAGAGATATTTAACTATAAAATTGCACATACATATACCATATGAATTTGAAATATGTCTTTTTATGTTATTATGAGAAAATGCAAAGTAAAGTTTTAATGAATTTAACCATTTTTATTACTTTATTATAGAGGTGACGTTAAAAAGTGTGGGTTGGGGACAAGCCCAAAACAGTGCAATTCTGGCACATTTGAATTTTCAACATAGCCGACTGAAAAAGTATTAAAATGTCATCATTGAGAAACAATTCCCTTTTCATAGGTACTACAACCTAACCCTAACCAATACAATAATCTTTTTTTTTCTCTTGAAAATCTACCCTGGGGATAGACCTTAATTGAAGAATCACCCAACTACAAACATCTTTCAGGAAGACAACGATCCCAAGCATATCTCACATCAACCAAGAAATTGTGACTGAATGAAGAGGGCAGTCGACAAACACAGATCAAACGATGTTGAACGATTATGGAAGAACAACCGATCTCAAAAATTACGAACTATATATGTCTGTGCTATCTGGGTATAAAGGAGCTCCATAGTATGGAAAACACATAGCCTAATGCAAACTACCCAGATATAGAAGCCATCCATAAATATGAAGATAGCAAGCTGGCTAGCTACACATTGATAAACGTAGCCTATCTAGCGGCAAAATAGCTATGAACCATTTGGTGAGCTAAGTTGTAAGGTTAGCCTAATTTAACATGTCTGTATTATACTTAGGCGGACAGTTTCGTTTAAGGTTATGCGGCTAGCCTACGTCTTACGTTCTGAAACGTCTGTTCCAGATGTTCTCAAAGCCTGCTACCCGAAATCGCAGTAGCCTACATCTTGTCACTGTATGCTGTATGCAGCGTGCAAAACAGTTCAGTGGTGCAGTCGAACCTTTCGTCGAGTATGATCTTGAGACACACTTTATCGATAATTGTTTTGTATTACTGAACAAAAAACCGTACAATTGGGTAATGAATATGGCATATTTTAGCAGCAGTGGTGGTTACTTGAACTCCAGGCACATTTTTTAGCAGGAATGGTGATTGAAGTGAACTTCAGCTGATTTAGTTAAATTCAGATGAGTCAATTCAGATTAATTAAAATCACCCTGTTTTCATTTATTTTCTGTATCTGGGATTATCCAGGAGACCATTTTTTAAATATCGGAAGTAAATTTTTGCTTGACGTTTCCTGAACGGTGACACTATATTGTATGTATATTGTACCTGTCCATTCACTGAATGCAGTTTTTAGTTTTACTTTACTATCAGCATGTGACGCAACAGAAGTCTATGTGGAAAATGTACGGACTATTGTTACGTCATCAATGCGTTCGAAATTTCATATAAATTTCACACAAAAACAGGTAAAGTCACTTGTACCTTGTACGAAGTAACGTTCTTTTCGGCAGGACAACGCTTTCAAGATGTTATCCTCAGAGACCGAAAAGTACGATTTTATAGAGGGCTTAGGCCGTGGTATGTTCGCGGAGGTCGCCAGATTCCAGCGTCAAAGCGACCGGAAAATGGTGGCCGTGAAAAGAATGCCCCGTGTTCACACGAGGCTTTGCCTTCACGAAGCACGAGTTCTCGCTGCTCTCACGGACGAGAATGCTTACGATCACCACATCGTTCGTTTTTATGAAGCTTTCGGGGACGAGTTTCATGTTTACTTGGTGGAAGAAGTAATGGGCCAGAACCTGCATGACTTCCAAATGGCAAATTCGTTGATAAAGTTTAAAATACGGGACATCCGGACGGTTGTTCTCCAGGTGGCCACAGCCCTGGCCAAACTGAAAGACATGGGCGTCGTTCACGCTGACATCAAACAGGAAAACATCGTGCTCGTGAACCAGCGCCGCGAGCCCTTCCGAGTAAAGCTGATCGACTTTGGCTCCGCCATTACTACCCATGACCTGGCTTCAATGTGGACGCCCTACATTCAGCCCAGGTTAGCAGACTTAATTACCTTTGATGTAAATGTCCTAAAGCTTTGTTGAATAAATGAAGCTAAATTGGGATTTCAGTGGGTCTGGATATGCTATTCTCTAAATTGCATGAATTATGTTTGGACCACTAAAGCTAAGATGCAGTAAAACACTTGAAATGTGGAATGCATTAACCTGGCCTACAATGCGGGCCAGTAGGCTCCAGTTTTTGTTGGTTTAGGATTGACCCAATTGAAACGCATGGAGGTGCTGTAAGAACTTTGAATATTGTAGCCTATATGATTCTGACTTGTGGAGAAAAATAGCTGTGAATAGTGAAGAATAAAAACTTATTTGCTATGAAAATTTAGTCTCATAACAGTAGTCCAGGTAACTGGATATAAAATAACATTTCTAAATCTTGTGTGGAAGTTATTTTCACCATCATGGGTGTGAATATAAGTTTCCTTTGGGATTTAATCTTCTGAGCTAGGCTGCCCAGCCTTGCGTAGATTTGCTTTTTTGGGGTGCAGCTATATTCTTCTAGTCATGGATTGTGTAGAAATAGGCATTCTGAGGACTGGTTATTTTCTCTGCAGATGTGTGTGCTGTTAGTGTGACTGAAAGATTCCTTGATTCCACAAATCCCTGATTTTAGTGAGACGTATCCTGTTTGAATGATTTAATTGTTTTCTTTCAGATTCGTCAGAGCTCCAGAGGTCCTACTGGGCTATCGTTGCACGGAAAAGATCGACGTGTGGTCTTTGGCCTGTGTGATGGGGGAAATGGCCCTTGGTCGGACCCTCTTCCCCTCGCGCTGCGAGCTGGAACTGGCCCACAGCATCTTTGGGAGCCGGGGGTTTCCCTCTGCTACGATGCTGGAAGCAAGCATCAAGACTAAATTGTTTTTCGACCTTGTAGACAATGGTAGGGGAGCACATGAATTGCGGGTGAAGCCCTACCAGGGAAGAGAACTGTTTACGGGGACACAGAGCTTGCGGAGGCATGTGCCAGCCAACCTGGAGCTTCTTCAAGCCCTGGAGGATCTTGCGAAAGGCTATGAAGAACAAGAGCTCGCTGAGTCTGCTGACCGTAGGTGCCTGGTTGACCTGCTCAATCGAATGCTGGTTCTTGAACCAGAACAGCGGATCAGCCCCAACCAGGCCCTACGCCACCCTTTCCTCACCCTGCAGCACCTCCAAAAGCGCGGAAACTACCGCTCATATTACAACTTTGCGCTGCAGGGGTACAGTGAGGCAGGTGTGACCCTGCCCCAGGACCGCTCTGACATGTATGCGGATTCCTCTGAGGAGATCGTCCTCGAGGTCCCGAAGAGGAAGAAGCGTTCCCTGAGACAGTCGCTACGCTCGCTTTTCACGCGCCTTTTCACACGCCGGCGCAAGAAGCAGCCTGCGGCCGCTCAGGGAAACGAGGACGGCCTGGAGGGTTCCGCAAGCTGTGCCGTCCCTGGAGACCAGCCGGCCCAGAACACCGGGAGCGAAGAGGTAAGGTCTGAAGTGAAGAAAATGGGAGGTTCTGTGTAAGAAATCCTTAAACCTTGTCTTAGTTGTCAGATAATTATTTTAATTAACTTTGATACATGCAAACATGACAGGGATATTGATATTGGGGTACGTATTTATCCTCTAATTTAGAAAATGTTTGTACCCGCTCTTTTTACAGCAGGCATGTGAGGACCAGTGCCAATCCCCGACTGCAGGCAGCAGTGTCCGGGCCGAGGAGTCGACCGCCCACGAGGAGCCCCCAAAGAAGAAAGGCTTCATGAGGTGGATGCGGACAGTTGCCTCCTGCTTTTCTGGATGCCGGGGCAAGAAGGCTGTCGCCACAGAGGACAGCAACAGCAGCCTGTAGAGTTCTGGGTGGTGGAAAGCATGACGAGGAGTAAGTGGATATGGTCTTGTTAACACATAACAGTAATTAAAAACTGAAAATTAATAATGAATTACTGTTATGTACTAACAACCATGCATTGATGTTACACAAGACCGAAACAGCCTATAGTTTCTTTTTTTAACTTTCAGCGAATGCTGGAGCTGAATCAACTTATTGGTCAACTTACCACATAGGCAAGAAAATTTAATCTCATACCAGGCCTTGGGCAGGATGCTAGGAGTATGCCCCAGGCAGAAATATGGTAAGAAAGATTGGTGAGTAAAAAGTTTACCATTTGCCTCATCCAAGCATCTACATGTGAGTATTATCGGTGTGATTGGAACAAGGGGTGGGGGTGGGGGGGCATTCTAGTTGAGATAAAAAACGAATAATTCAGAATGGAACACTTACTTCCATGAGCAGAACAATATTGATTTTTTTTCACTTCATCGAGTCGAGACCAGTTGTTCCTTAGGTTTCTTTCAGCATCCTTTCACAGGGATGGACACCAGATTCATGAAATCCACTAGGAGTGGTGATCTGGGATCGGTTTTCCCTGGCCCATAGCCTGGCCTTATCTGTTGATTACATTACATTACATTACATTACAGGCATTTGGCAGACGCTCTTATCCAGAGCGACGTACAACAAAGTGTATAACCATAACCAGGAACAAGTATGACGAAACCCCTAGAGAGAAGTACCGGTCCAAGTGCAGGGAACAACGCATAGTTCAACTTGGACCCTGAAGGTTACGAAACCTACGAAACAGGGCTACGGATTAGGGCTAAAAGGTAAATGGGTTATAACTGATCCCAGATCACCACTTGCCTACTGTTCTGAATTTGGGCCCGGGAGATCCAGCAGCGCTACCAGGACACTGGGATCCATCAGCAGCTCAAGAGGGGTCGAGGAGGTGTGCTAAAATAGGCAAAGTAAGCCAAGCTAAATTATGACAAATCCACAGCCATGATTCTGCTTGTACAGATGCTAAACAGATGTTTGGTTCAACTTGTTTGCCCCTCCCCACACACACAGGAGAGGGCAGCCCTGAACTCATTGAGGAGCAATAACAAGTCGGTTGCCACAAAACAGCACAAGAAGCATTACAAAATGGAGAAATTGGTGAGGAAAGGGTCACACAAATTCTTTTGAATTGCACCAAAATAAACTTACAACATTGGTTATGATGCTCAAGACCAGTAGAAATTGCCTAATACAGTGTCTATTTGCTGTTAATGTATTTATCTTAGCTAGAGGAAGTCACTGGTTCATACACGACATCCATTATTCTGTGTAGGAATTGTGCTCCCAGGTGATTCTTACTGTTTGGTCTCATTCAAGACTCGTGAAGATGTTCCAGCAAGGCGAACAGGAGTTTGGGATCCACCAGCAGCCCACTCAAAGGGGTAGATGAGGTCAGTTTAGAGACTAGGTAAACCAGACTAAATTAAGAGCTGTCCATACTCATAATTGCCATTGTGCAGATGCTAATTTTGTTTCTACCTGTCTATCCCTCTCATTCTCTGCAGACAGCAGCTGTTCTCGGTTATCTATCAGCCAGTCTTTACTAATGACACCGGGCCAGCCAGCAGAGGATGGGCTCCCCCTCTACAACCGGGTTCCTCCTGAGATTTCTTCCCATTGGGGAGTTTTTTCTTGCCACCGTGTTTTTAATCCCACTGGGGATTTGTTTTATCTTGCTTGCTCATTTTGTTGGGGGTTCAGGCCTGGTTTTTGCCCATTTTCTGTGTAAAAATGGCTGTTTATTTATTTAATTTATTTTTTTATTTTTATCGTTGAATGCTATCGTAGGTAAATAAAACAATCAAAAGTATTAATGAATAAAAATCAGTCAATCATTTCAGCCTTTAATTAATTCTCGGTAGAAGCATTGACGGGCCCTCATTTACAATGGTGCCGAGATAAAAGAATAGGGTAGGCCTACATTAAAACAACAATGTAAACATGTGGTCTATCAATTAAAAAAAAAGCCTAAAAAAGCCTAATTTAAGCCTAATAACACAAATAATAAATCAAATACGTACACAAGGACAATTCTATTAAAAATGATTCAGATCAGCTACTAAACAGCACTAGGAACGTTCCACATCTATGATGTCGGGCCGACGCCACAACGATGGTTATAATAGAAGTGAGTAAGCGGAAGGAGAACTAATGAGTTACGACTCTGGGCCTATTCCCACCCGACCTTTGGTGGGGGGGGGGGGGGGAGGGGGGGAGAATACATAGGCTACAGTCTATGGGGAGAACCCGACGTTTCGATGCCAGGCCGATGTCGGCCAACTGTCTGCTGTCGGGGTAGGCTTGAAGATAATTGATGGAGTGATCTGTAATAAAACAGCCTTGTCAGTATTTGTGACGCTCATTTCTTTGGCAAAGAAATGTATAATTTGAGAGCTGTTAATTTAGTTGATTGCACTAAATTGTTCAAAATATTTTCCGCATTTGAGAATTAAAATATTGCGTTATACAGTCTTTTTTTGTGTTTCTTAATTATGGATGTGAATCATTTGGAGGGTTCTGTATGTACTAAACAAAAATCCATACATTAAACAATAAGCTGATAAGCTTGGTTGCTTCAATGACCATATAGGCTACATAATCAAAAGTATTTCATTCAGGGTTTATCGTAGGCTATATATGTTGCCAAGAGCTATCACCTGTCATCACAGCGCTTTGCGAACCAATGAAACGCACACTTTGTCCTGAGGCTCCGTGAAAGTAAACGCCGAGTGTGCAAGTGGAAAACCTAAATTAAAATACTGTTGCAGCTAAATTACTATGGTCATTTGGAGAATTTATACTGAACATTGTGTAACATTTGGTCGTTTGTAGCTCATAAGTACAGCTAGAAATTCGTTAACATTTCCCTATGTAACTTCTGGATGATGGGACGTTAACTACTTCCGGGTGAAGAGGATGTTGGTATTGTCAGCATTGATATGTTGCGTGTGAAGCGCAGGAGTAAAATAATATCTCGTTAGTCAACGTTAATTTAAATGAATGAAATGAACATGTTGACAGGCTATTGACACAAATTGGCAAAGATGGCTTCACCATCATTAATATCAGGTGTTGTGGTAGTAGCGGAGCCAGTGGCAAGCCCTTCACCAAGTCCAAGCAACAAAACACTTGCGATAAATCCGTCTTTTCAGGCCAAAGGGAAGAAACGACCTGCAAGCCCGGCCAACAGTTCTCCAGCCTTGGTCAGCGGCAACAGTAGCAAAAAGAAGAAACTATGTTTCTCTGCCAGCATGATTGAGCCTCTACCACAGCCACCACAGGTACGAACTACCCTTTCACGTTAGCCTAGTTTCTAGTTCACGTTACCCCGTGCGTTTCCTCCACCCACAGTGTTGTTGGGGCTCTGTTTTGTAGTGCTGCCTCGCTGACGCTAACCCTTAAGCCACGGTAAAGTTTACCTAGCTAGCTAGCTAAAGTTGACTAGAGGCGAGTTTGCTACAAACTAATGCAGGGGTTATTGCTAGTGTTGTTCTCCTTGGGTAGCGCCCGCATGCTGTGTATTTGGTTCTTTTGTGACAAAGTTACTTCAGATCTGTGCCAGTAATTGCTCGTCGTTGAGATCGGTTGCTTAACTGAAGCTAATTACCTCTAAAAGAGCAAGCTTAATTCTAGCTTTAACGAAACGACCATTGAAAATAGGAATTGGCTCTGAATTACTGAGTGGATGGTATAATTTGTAGCTGTATTTGCCTACTCGCGACTCCCAATTTATTTTTACGACTTGGCGGAGAACTATGGAGCATATTTCAGAAATGTTTATATAATAGGTAGGTATTATATGTGTAACTGGGCTTGTAGCCTAAAGGTCGCAGGTTTGATTCCCAGGTAGGACACTACCTTTATACCCTTGCCTTGAGCAGCAAGGCACTTAACCTGAATTTCTTCAGTGTCCAATTGTATAAATGGATAATACGTAAGAAAAAAAGAAGCTGAAGTTATGTAAATTTAATTTCCATCGATAACAGCGTCTGCTAAATGTCAACAGTGTAATGGTAGTGTCATGCTGCAAGCTTCCCTTCATGTACGTGTTATTTGTCCCCAACTGGAAACTGTAGTGGTCCCCTGATCCTGGCCTTGGGCGGTTACAGGGCGAGCCTGGCCACTTAACATGGTTCATTGAGAATTTACTGTTAACGTGAATTCTTAAAGGGTTTGGGATTTGATCTGTATCTATTGTATAGAACGCATCAGTGACTTTTTAACAGGTCTTGATCAGCCTCCTGGAATCATGTCCTCTTCACAAAGTGCACACTTGCCTGGCTTCTTGGAAAGGACCGCTGGTAGTGGGTGGAACTAAAAGTTTAAAATCTGGGAAACAATTCATCACCCCAAGCTGTCGTTCATGGTTGGAGTTGTTCCAAAGACCATGCAAGAAGCTGCACTACTAGTGTTTGCGTTATCTCTAATGCAATATCTGCAGCAAGCGCACCCTCCGCAGTTGTCGACAAGAAGACTACATGCAATCCCAGTTTCGGACAAAATAAGAGGTATTTATAAAATTCCAAAATCTATGTGGTCATTTATTAAATGTGTAATTCTGTATGAAACGTTGTGACTCACTCCTATTTTAAAAGTGCAAAGAACATGCCACTGAACAATGTTGCACCTGTATTCAAATGCTTTGTTACATGAGGCAATTTATTTTGTGGTGATTTTTGCGTTGAACATTGAGTAAATAATAGCAAACATATTTGTGCCCCTGTTAAAGAAAATGTACTTTTTCTCCATAAACCAGTTATATTTATCTCTTGAAATTTTAAAATGTTGTTTATATCCATGTTCTTCATTATTTCCATGTGTAATCCTTTTTGAAAATTGGGGAGGGGGATTTAGTGGCTGTTAGAATTTCTGTTTCCCAAATTTCTGCCTTTAATCCCAAATAACCCTGTAGACAAATTGTTGCTATAGTTTTGGGAAGTTGGGAAGTGATTTATAAGGGGGTGATAAAAAATGTTAAATGTTTTTAAAGCTAGATGGTACAGATTTAATAATTGACAATGTTCTCCCTTTAGGCATGTCGCCTGTTCATATACACCAGGCTCAATCGCAGGCACCACGCATAGGGTCGTGCACAACATCGCCAGACAGCTGATGGAAAACCTGGATAAGGTGATCTCCCTGCCCAAACAGGAGGAGATGGTCAACGTTGGGCAGAGTTTTGGGGAGCTTACCCGGAATGCGGCCTTCAACAAGGCGGTGGGTTCCATTGGCTGTTGTCACATGCACGTGAAGCCGTCTGGGAGCCGTTGCCACGTGGACTACATCAACGACACTCTGTCTTTCTCCATCCGGTTTCAGGCTGTCTGTGATGCCGCAGGATAATTCCTGGACATTTTTTGTGGGGCACCCCGGGTCGGTACACGACAGCCAGGTGCTGAAGAGCAGCCCCCTGTACACAGCGACACGGTACCCACCCCCGGGTTTCGTCATAGTGGGCAATGACGGATACCCGTGCCTGGAGGAGCCAGTCTGCCTCATCACGCCTTACAAGTTTCCCCTGCAGGGGAGAGCCCAGGAGAGGTTCAACCTGCACCTCTCGCGCCTGCTCTCCGTCACCCAAAAAAGCTTCAGGATGATGAAAACAAGGTGGAGGTCCACCCTCTTCAAGGCCATGGAGGTGAACCCAGACTTTGCCCCCAGCGTCATCTCCGCCTGCGCCTTCATCCACAACGTCTGCCTAATGAACGCCAACGTCGTGGAGCCTGACCCCAACCTTAGGAACCAAGTTATGGGCCCCCTGCCCCCACCTGATCCCCTTGGGCCAGACGAAAAGAGAGGCGACCTGGTGAGGGACAGACTGTGCACCCAGATGTCTGTATCTGGATACACTCTCGAACATTTAGATGAGCATGACTACACTTAATATTCCACTCAAAATCCCTCTCTGTTGAAATAGCAGATTGAAAATCGTACTTGTATTGTTTTCATTCTGAATAAATGTTCGTTCTGTTTGTTTTCTTCTTCATTCTTTCTTACCCAGATGCTGATGACTGAAAAGGTAAAATTCACTCGTCCATAACAAATGTTTAATTTGTTACTCTGAGATTAGTTCAACTGGAAATTTTGACTCATTTTAAAAGGACGTCAGTGGAATGGTGAAGCAGTTAAAGGTTATTGAGTGCTTTTCACATATTTGATGTAATGTTCCATCAGCATCTCTGTGAAACATTTTGTTCTCTGCTTGGCCGGGCACCTGAGCTGTTTGTCAGCCACCAGTGGGGAAAATTTTTTTTTTGGCTCCAAATATTTCAGTCTTGTGTAGGTCTGATTAATGGTTTCATGGTGTTTCAGTGTCAAAAGAGCATTTCACTGCTTTTAGATTTAAATTTTGGTCTACTGCTTGGGAATCCATGTAATTTTGTATTTGTCATAGCTTTACAAATAATTTCCCTTTTTTTGTATATCTGGCCAACGAACACTGTTTGGATTAAATCCTTGTAATTCGGTATAATGGCAGACATGATGAATTAACATCAATTTGTCATTGCAACTAGTTATGAGCATGCATTGTAATATATTTGGGGATACATAATGCATTACATTTTATGTTCCATTTTAGGAATTTACAGTGAACTCCATAATGCTTAGGACAGATTTTTTTTTTCTTGATGTGGCTTTGTACTCTAATCAAACAATTCACCTGTGGTTAAAGTGCAGATTCTCAGCTTTTATCAAGGGTATTTTTATACATACACCATGTAGAAATAACAGCACTTTTTATGCATAGTATCCTCCCATTTCAGGGCATATAATGGTGGGGACATGGCTTCACCAGTGTTTCTGTTTAGTCAGGTTTTTGATTGCCTTTGGGCTCTGTTATTGGTGTCTGTCTACCTGAGGACCAGAGTTGTTCCAATTAAAGTCAAGGAAGCTGTTATGAGGCTGAGAAATGAGGAAAAAGAGACATAAGCCAGGCCTTTGGCTAACCAAATTCAACTGTTTGGAACATCATTAAGAAGAAAGAACTAGTGAGCTCAGTAATCGCAAAGGGCCTGGTAGGCCAAGGAAGACCTGTACAGCTGATGACTGAAGAATTTTCAAGATGATGAAGAGGAAACCCCCAAACAACTGTCTGACGGATCACAAACTCTTTTAGTGAGGCAGGTATGGGTGTGTCAGTGACTTCTGTCTGCTGAAGACTTAAACAGAACTTCAGAGGGTACACTGCAAGATGCGAACTGCTAGTTGGCTGCAAAAACAGGCTGGCCAGGTTAGTGTTTGCTTAGAAGTTCCTAAAAGCCTGCAGAGTTCTGGGAAAAGGTCTTGTGGACAGATTCACTTGTATCAGAGTAACGGCAAGAGCAATGTGTGGAGGCCAAAAGGAACTGCCCAAGATCCAAATCACCCCCCATCTGTGAAACATGGTGGGGGTGTTATGGTTGGAGCGTGTATGGCTGCCTCTGGTATTTGCTCACTTGTCTTCTTTTGTAATGTGACAGCTGACAGACTGGCAGAATGTCAACTCAAGTTCAAGCAAATGCTTCAACTTATTGGACAGCACTTCATCCTACGAGAAGACAATGATCCCAGACATTCCGCTCAATCAACAAAGGAGTATTTCAAAGGCAAATACTGGAAAATTCTTGACTGGCCAAGTCATTCATTCTGAATCCTACGGAATGTGTGTTTTATATGCTGTAGAGAGAACCGAAGGCAACTGACCCCTGAAACAAGCAGGAACTGAAGATGATTGCAATTCAGTCTGGCAGAGCTGTACAGTCTGGCAGAGCATCAGCAAAGAAGATACTCAGCACCTGGTGATGTCTATGGTTCACAGATGTCAGGCAGTCATTTCACATATAATATATCTGTTTAAAAGGTGCTGTAATTTCTATGTGGTGAAATCAAAGTGTACAAAGATACATTCTCAGCATTTATTAAAGGGTATCCTTTAACCATATATGAATTGTTTGATTACAAATCAATAATTGCAGAGTACCTAGCCAAATCAAAGAAAAATGTATCTGTCCCAAATATTATGGAGCTGACATATATATGTAAATGTTACATATAAAATCTAGCCAAGTCTTGAACATAAGGGAACTCGATACAATGGAATGAAACTACAGTTAGATCAAACATTACACGTTAAACCTTATAAACCTCTCAATGCATATGGTGAATCTTACCGATACCGGCAAAGATGCTACTAGTTAACAGCATCAAGGCTGATATGCTGTGGTTGAGGTTCTGTCAGTGGTTACATCATAATTATATGTGGTAAGTTGTATGTGCAGTTATCTGCTTCCTTATTTAGTGGCACAACAATCGCTGTTGCTTGTGTAAATTCTTGCACACAAACGTGAGCCTATCCCGTCAGTTTTTGCAGACAGACCAGCGTGCCTGTCAGCTGATAAGGGTGCACCCAGCCCCTGCTGCACAATCTGCACTGAGAACTAGTGCTTTGGCTGCATGCTCCATTTTGAAAGCACTTGCATACAATGCTTCTGTATCTGATTTGCTTCCCTGGTTCTCATACTATAAAGAGGCCATTAATAATATATATGTTTTGTCTAAGTACATTTGATAACATACAATAGTTGTGGTATTATCATTGCCGTGTAATGTGAGATGTTTTAGAAAAGGCATAATATAAAGCATACTGGCAACATTAGAGTTGAAAGTGGGCCTGCTTCTTTTCCTCAAGATCAAATGTTTGTAGCTAGAAATATGCTTCCAGCCTCACCCGTAAGGGGAGTGCATATTATAAATGTTGTTTCTGGTAGGTCTCACACACATGATCACATGGAAGCTGTACTTGCTGCTGATTGAGAGTCTTATCAACGTCCAATAGATATCGCTGGTTTTTTTTTCTCCCCGAAGCATTTCAGGTTGCCTCTGACGTTTGAATGTTTACTACTGCTACAACTAGCCCAGCCCTAGTTGCTGGGGCCTGTATCACCAAGCCGGATTACAAAGTCATTGGATAATTGCACTGAGTAACACTGAGAACCTTCTCAAATCTGGAACATGGACTTAAGTACTCAGTGCAATTATCTAGCTAGCTCACTAACTCTGCTTCGTGATACAGGCCCCTGGTGAATGCTGCCTGTTTTCATTCTAGATGGCAGCAGTGGATTCGGTCACAGAACCGAAGATGGCCGGCTCTTCAGACCCTGGCCCTGCAGCTGTGGAGCCCGCAGCCAAACCCCTGCCCTTTAAGGACCCCAGCTTTGTGGTAAGAGCAACGCTCTGCGCTGGAGTTTAAGGACACTGCCTGACCGGCCACAGTGGGAGGAGACTGGCGTAGAGGCAGCTGAGTAGGATGGTCACCTTAAAACGATGTTACCCTTTCACTTGGATTTTCCATTTTCGGTCACCTGTGGCACTTTCTAGAGGGAAGCTGTCTAATCAGCATGCCTCATTATGGTGGTATTGCCCCCTGGCAGCTCGTTGCCTCAAGAACGGTCATTAACTCGGTAGTCTGGTTCTCTCAGCGATGAGCGTTGCAAGAGTGTGAAATTGTGGGTTGCTTCTGAAGCTCTGATGACACAGGAGAAATGGGAAATGAGCTGGTGTGTACTCCCTTTCACGGAAAGATTTAAGGCGGAGCGTGGGTTGCCTGATGCTGTACCCTGTTCCCGCATTAACTACCACCTGTGGGCTCCTGTAACGCAGTCCTGCAGATCAGTTAGTGATATTAAAGGCTTGCGGCCTCTCTCAGCATTTCATCCTTGTAATGGAAGCCCCAGTCTGGATGCTTCATTCGGATCAGTGCTGTGACTGTTAAGGCAACCAAATACTGGGTTAAGCACCATTGCATTATTTATGGGGATTCCTTAAATTTTAATCATTCACTGCTGGATAGCTGCTAAACTGCGTGGTTCAGGAGGTGTCCAATCACATGCTGTGTCACAGGCACAGCATGTGGAATAGCAGTGCCCCCAAGGCCGCAGGTGCTGTTGCAAGGAAGGAATTTGATGACCACGCGATTGTGGCCTGACAGTCACAAGACATATAGCATTCCATGAGTTTTTAGTGCCTTCCCTGTATCTTCGAGAGATAGCTGTTGGCACTTAGAGCTTCCCGTGGAACTTGAGCTAGAAAATAATCCTTAAAAAATATATTTTTTGTGCCAAATTACCCATTGTTCAGGTGAAAGAGCTGGTGCAGTGCTCATTGTGTAAAGTGTTGTAATGCAAGGCGCAGTCTGTCCTTCCCTACTGCCAGCGTGGCTTGTCTGCGATCGCAGTGGAACGGATCGCTGTAACAAGGTGGTGGGAGGGGCACTGAGCGGCCGTTAAACCAAACGACAGACATTGAGTGTTATGCTCTGCTGTTCTGGCTGCCTCTCTCCGTACTCCCTGAAAATCTGCCCGATTTACGGCCGCTGCTCCCGAGCTCCCTCATTTGAGCAGCGTCTGGTCAGGCGCTGCAGGCGACGCCGTTAACGGACCTCTTGGCACATCGGGACAGGTCAGGTGGTAGGCGATAGTGACAGTGTTAAGCTCACATCCACGAACACTGGAATATGCCCCTGCCCAGTGTGCTTAAAACAGTGGGTTAGGTCTCCACTCGATGTGAACACTGAACCCCTGAATTTCAGGTGCATCTCTTGTATATTGTATATTGCTTTTGCCTTTTCCTGCCCTTATTTTGTGCCTTTATTGAAACGCTGATGGTGGTTCATCAGCGGTGTGTTTAGAGTTTGCCACGCAGACTCGGACGCTCTGCTCCTCCTCTTATACCTCGCTCCTTCCTCTCTCCCACAGCATTCTGGGATCGGTGGGGCAGCGGCGGGGAAGAAGAACCGGACCTGGAAGAACCTGAAGCAGATCCTGGCCGCTGAGCGGGCCCTGCCCTGGCAGCTCAGTGACCCAAACTGTACGTGCGCCTGGATGCTAATAGAGGCCGGGGGGGAGGGGGGACGTGCTGCGTCAGCCCCGTCACCGTCTTCCATACTCTGCTCTACCCTCCAGCACCTCAACCTCCATGACCTTCAAAAGCCGTCTGGCTGTACTATTTATAGCACTGTTCATCCTTTTGGCTGACAGTCTCATCCAGGGGGGTGAACAACAGCTTATTCAGACGATTCAAATGTAATAGCAGGTTTCAGTGCTAAATAAAGTACGGTAGACTTGATTCACAAAAGAGAAAGCTACCGTTTCTAATGCCTTAAAATGATAATGCCTTAAATTAACTTGTGTTTATGGAAGTTCAGCATAGAACATGCAGCTGAATGTCAAATTTGAGGATGACAGTTCCGCTTTTTCAAAAGCTTGGTAACAGAGCATTCTTGTCACAAGCTGACTGATTGTTATTGCAGAGACATACTGATTTATATTCTTTAGGCCAGGAGTCCTCAGCCCTGGTCCTGGGCAGCTGCAGACTCTTTAAAACAAGCTAGAAATTCAGATTCTGGAAGCAATTTCTGTGTTATCTACTGCTTTTATAGATCAGTTGAGCATAAGTAATGATGATAACCAGCATAACATGGGGCCATCCAGGACCAGGAAAGAGAACCACTGCCTTTGACCATGTCCACAGGATTGAATGTTTTCATGGGGAAATGCCTGTGGTTCTTGGAAAAGCATCGAGGATCAACAAAGGACTCTCATGGCTGTTAATATGTTTCCCCCAAGAGCTCATTTTGTTTGTCATGTGCTGTATTTGCAGATTACAGCATTGATGCCCCTCCATCCTTCAAGCCGGCTAAAAAGTACTCTGACATCTCAGGGCTCCCGGTGAGTGACTCCCCACTGTTCCCCAGGAGGGTGCCCCTGACCAGCCACTTTCCTGGGCTTCTCATTGGCAGGGCGAACTCCCTAAAAATGCAGTTTTATCCAGCCACCTGCTGGGTACATGCTGGGAAACGGTCAATGCTCTGGGCCTTCTGAGATGTATGCCCGGAAAAGCACTAATCCTTTGTGCAGGAAACAGGGCCCATGACCTGTAATCTACAGGGCCCAGTGCTGACCGCTCAGGATTCCCAAAATTAGCTGTGCCTTTCCGGGAGGGAGAGTTCCAGTTGGGAGGTTATTCCTCTCCTCATTGTGCAATGGCATGCTCCCCTGGTGGATTGGATGCCTGCAGTCCGCCTCCAGCAGTCAGTATGCTCTAGAGGTCGAGCATGATGCTCTCTCCTGAAATTGACTGGTAGAGAGTGCGTTGAAGGTCAAGCCTGCAAATACATCTGGGCCTTCCTTGTAGGCAAGGAAGTAGAACTAAGAGGACTGAAATATTGCTGAACTGCCCCTCCTGGTGGTAAGGTGCTGCAGGTGCAGCCACTGACTATGCTTATCTTGTGTCTCCAGGCCAATTACACAGACCCCCAGACCAAGCTGAGGTTCACCTCCAGCGAGGAGTTCTCTTACATCCGCCTGCTGCCCACAGACGTGGTGACGGGCTACCTGGCGCTGCGCAAGGCCACCTGCATCGTGCCCTGAGTGGCAGGGCTCCATCGACGGGCACTCAGTCCAAGTTTAAGAACAGTGACCGCAGCTGAATTTTACTCACAAAACCCGCGATTCAATGATCTTTGTTCCCCAAGTCGGATGAAAAGGACTAATAAATGACAGCGTCAGAAATGCCTCCACATTTTGAGTGGGGGTAGCGTGTCATTGTCCTGTCCAGTGCTTTGGGATTTGCTTGTGCAGGTGGTTAGATATACGGTCAGGACACTGTCTCACTGTGTTCTCCTTGACCACCTGCTGCGATCTTTCAGTTTCTTTTATGCTAATGATTTGAGCAAATGGAGAAATGGTCACTTGCTGTATGATAGCTGGGTTAAATGTCTTCCAGACCAAATTTCTTGTGACAGTTAATTCCTGCCAGTTGTTGTTTTTACATTTTGTGGCCAGACTAAACACATGACTGTAAGATGGGTCCTGATTGTTGGATGAAGAGTTCAGAATGGATTCCTACCCTTTAAGGTTAGACACTGGCAAGTATTGTGGCTGATAACTCAGAACGCTGGGTGATTGTTTTACTGGCTGAACGTGGTAATGATAATTGAATACAGATTTTATTTTTATCATTTTTATTGTAACTAGTTAAAGTTGCCTGTTGCTTTGGAAACTGTACTTGATGCGCTTAATTGCATTTGTGTTGAGCAATGGCTGGGAAGCAAAAATTCTAAAATATCCTGTCCTGATGTGTTATTAATTTGCATCTCAGTCCCACTTGTTCTTCTCTACTCATTAAATGAAGTACCGGTTCTCCCTCGCCCTTCGTTTTTTTTGTAACTTGATCTGAAGCTGTTCATCAAGTGGCAGCTGCCATTCAGTTTGTACACAGCGGGAACAGGAAAACAGAAATCCCTCCCCCCGCCCCGCTTGAAGGTACCGATCTCGGGAGAGTGCTGCGGGGTGCTGAATATTCGCCCTCGTTGCAGACGCTGGATGATGGCGCGGCGCGGGGGATTAGCCGGGAGTGGAGGCAGCAGGTTTAATTGGCACTCAGGCCGAGCCGACCCAGACCCTCGGCTGAGAGCGCTCCGCGCCTGTACGCACGAAGGGAACAGGATGTGCCTCCGGCGGAGCGGAGAGGGTTTTCATCGAGTGAATCGAGTCGCCGCTGCTGTCTGCCGCAGCCGGCTGGACCGTGGAGGTGATGAGCTGCCCCTGCCAAGCAGCTCGGCGGACCCTCCAAAGCGAAGGACACTTCAGACCACCACTTCTACTAATGAATTCAGCTTTGTGACTCTTGTTTTTGACTGCTTGTCTTTGTACCTACATGAGGGCCTGTTTTTCCTGGTGAAGGAAACTGGAGGCTTTCAAGTGTTAGTTTTTCATTTTTTTAAACTATGTTGTTGTCCACGATCAAGGGGTGCATCTCCCATTAACATTATGGAGATTCACAGAATCTTATTAGCACGCTGTTTTTGTATTTGAAGTGGTTAAGAGTTTGTATGTGTGAAACGCCCGATATCTTATTTTCACAGGGGAGAATTCACCTTTAATCAAATCATGCATCCACCAGGTTCATGAATGCAATTAAAGATTGCTCACATTTGTTAGTCAAAGATGAGGGCAACCGGCTTGGCAGCTAGATTAAATCATGACCTTTAGTTACTTTAACAGGAGGTGAAGAATTGAATTATTGAATCACAGCCCTTCCTGTAGTGCTGATTTTAATAATTAAAGGGCCTCTTCGGCATGGTGGATGTGATTCAATCATTACTTGTCATTATAAACCAGCGAGTTGCCATATACAGAAGCCTGGCATTTTTTATATCCTCTCCACATTTTGACCAATTAGAAGTGTTCCTCCATTTTCTTGGCCTTACAAGGGCAGGCTTGCTGTACTTATTAATTCTGACCTGATTAAAGAAACATGGCATTGATTGGCCAGTGCCTTCTCATGCTGTGGTTCCCTTGCTGAGGTTCCTCCTATGATTGAATTGATTGGCGCCAATTAGAAGCTCCTCATGCTGGCCTAGTTACACTGAGGTGCCATTCGTCTTTTAATTTGAAGCGCTCAGACATTTGCGTAGCTGTCTGCTCATACACATGCTGGTTTTCCTTCAAGGCCTTAAATAAAAGATCCTCTATTGTCCGTGTTTGATGTTCATAAATTCAGCCTAATTGGTGATTGACACCCAGGCATCTGATATCAGAAAAAGAGTCCGACAGGATCTGTTAATTTTCCTGTGAGTACTTTGCCCTGATCTTACATTGCCATTTTGATCCCTGTTGTCTCTGACATTCCACCACTCACAAATTCATCCCTTGGCGCTGGTTATGCCATCAACTGTTACTGTGGAAACAGCCAGGACCAATCGCATTTAAAATGTTCCCTTACACTCTCTTCTCACCACTGGCCGCAGGCTTTACCAATCCAAGGCAAACACTCGCAAGACAGAGGTATCGAATGAAAGGGAAGGACTGCACTGAGCTGACCGTCAGCTCGTTTGTGCTGTGTTTGCTAATGAATATTGGCTCTGGCTGTTGAGTGCAGTCCTCTAGCTGCAGGTGAGCCAGCATGTTTACTAAAATAATTCTTGCCAAGTGTGGTGCTGACAGTAGTAATGACCATACATATGTATAAAAAGGCTGTAATTCATACACAGGTCACCCTTTATGGATGCTAGTATGCTCTCATTAAAAGCAGACCGTCTGCACTTTAACCTCATATTCATTGTTTAAATTCAAATCGAATGTGCTGCAGCACAGCGCCAAAACAACTTATGTCCAAATACTTATGTATTTTCGAAAAGGTATTTGCAGAAGGTTTGTGCATTTTTTAGCAGATCTCTCCGGAGGACAGAAAAATGCATATGGACACCCAGGAGCTACGTCTGCAGATTTCAAAATACGGCTCTCCTTCCTTACAGAAGTCAAAGTGCAAGACAGACCTAATTTAAGAAGCCAGGGCTTAAAGTCTTTGTCAGCGCAGTTTTTTTCTGGCACTGCTTCGGAAACATACTTCCACCATAATTAAGATTAAAATAGATCATCCTGTGACAAAAGTGTGGAGATCAGCCATGGCAGGAGCTCTTTTGCTCTGGAGTGGGGCCAGTAATGGAGAAAATGAAGGGGAGCACTAGCATTGTTGTGCTTTCTTTACTGTGCTGCCATCTGCTGATCTAATTTGGTAGGATGACTTCATTCAAGGAAGCACTGTTAAAAAAGGCATTTATATTTACATACAGATCTAAAGGTCTGTTTTGCTTAATCGGCAGTGGTTTTTTTCTTCTTTTTTTTAGTATGTCTTTAACCCTCCTGTTCTGTTCATTTTTTAGGTACAGCAAAAATGTTCCCGGGTCAATCCCCATACAGGGGGGGTTTGCAAATACATGAAATGAACCATTTTCATTTAAAATGTTGATTACACTAATTAAGGCCAGTAGAAGAAGTTTCATACTGAAAAAATAATTTTAAGTATTTTTCCTAGATTTTCAAACTTTAAAAAGGGTCAATTTGACCCGCAACATAACAGGAGGGTTAAAGAAAAGTGATGGCATTGGAAAACAATGTGGGGGCGGGAATAGAATTGCTTAGCCACTCAGATGTAGGATGGATTAATTGTATAGTGGGAATTTTACTGCCATAGCAGGCTGAACACCTAAACTCATTTGGTAAGTGATTATTGTAAAATTATTAAAGGATATGCATTTCCTAGCATGCTGCCCCCATAAATACTCTAGAGACATTGGATGTATGTTATCCACAATGAATTGTGCACCTGTTGGCACAACATTTCAGTCTCCTGCAGTAACCTGGTTTTCTTATCCAAGTTCAGAATTAAAATCAGACTTTTTTGGCCAAGTGTGTTTTTATTTACTCAAGGAATTTGACTTGTTTTAGCTGTTGCTCTCTGTGTAACAGTCAAGACAAAGATGAGCCAAAGTGGGGGGAGGTGCTTACCAACCCTGCTTGGCTTTACTAGTTCCAACACAAGAAATCTGCTGTAATTTTCACAAATGTTCTGTATTGTTGCTGTAACTCCATAGAGGAACATGTAATTACTTGCACATTGATCTAAAAATAGACATGAAAACTATGCTAATTCAAGAAAGCAATGGTACTGGTAAGTGATGATACAAATTGCAGTGAATATTTCATTAAAGATGCTTAGGAAGTTATCCCTAGTAAAAAATAATTGACCTGTTTAATTTTCCCTCTGTGATATAAATGCACAATTTGGTTATATTTTATGTATTTTGCATAATTTTTATATAATGAAACCTTTTTTATGGTAAAATTTTATTTTATGATTTTTTTTTTAAAGTTTTTTAAAAAAGTTTACGGTTTCATCTGTTTTATAAGTATGATGATTAGCACCTCTATTTGCAACTCGAAGTGGTGTTGATGTATTTCAATGGTGGAGAGTGACAACCTGACAGCTTTAATGATGAACATGATTATCGCTTGAAGAAAACCATCTTGGAGGGCTGTTTATCCCCCAAAAATAATTTGTTTTGTATAAATAAGGATGCAAGCCTTGCATTATGAAGTCATGTACTATAGTATGTGGCAGTTCTGGAAGTGGTTAGAGGAAACATTTAAAATAGCAGTGAGCATCTTAGTGAATCTGATCGTAGTTCAAATATTGATGTTACTTTTTAGAATATAAACCTTTAACTGTATCTTTTAATTGTGCAAAGCACCTCCGGTTTCTTTCTTAAAGAACTAACTGCAGATAACTACAACAACATAAATTCTAGACTGGTGTGCTTAACTGCTCATTAATATTATTGATTGTAATTAACTGCAATAAAATCAGCTATCCCTATGCCCCCATGGCCAAAGTTTAAGAAACTCTAGTTTTATTAAGCTGTTCCTGTTCTGTGAGCTACTAATACAGGCAGAAGCACAATGTGTTGCAAAGGGATGTGTATGTAAAGATGTGTATGTGATTGGTATATCTCCGGGCCTGCAGTTTCCTTTAAAGAGGACATAAAACACTCAGCTAATGGGAGACTCTAAATTGCCCAGAGGCTGCAGAGTGATCTGAAGCTGGTGCAGCTAAGCTTGCACAGAGTGGAATTGGAGGAAGACCCCTCATATGCAGCTTAACATGCAGTTCATGGGTCCCTGATCAACCAGCGAGTATCCTTGAAGAGTGATAACACGTGGGCTCCAAGCTGCCTGAACCTCTCATAACCTGGGCTTGGAAAGTCCTCCATGTCCAGGGTCGGGATTGTGGACATTTATAAGGTTACATGTTACCACTGTGTCCAAAATAGCACTCATGACTTTCAGGCCCCAGCGAGAATTGAACTCGCGACCCCTGGTTTACAAGACCAGTGCTCTAACCACTGAGCTATGGAGCCCTACACGCTCCTGTTCTCTCATTGAAGGTTTAAAAAGAACACACCCTAGTAAAACAGGTGACGGAAAAGAAAATGTCAGGCAGGGCGGAAACACCCAGCAAGGGAGTGTCCTTAGTGTGTAAATTGTGCTCCTCAAGTATATGAGAAGGTACCAAGTAATCCCTCTGCAGGTAGGTTATAATTTATTTTGTTAATCAAGCTCATTTGGGGTGGAATCATTGTAAACAAAGGCAACCAGTCAAGAAATGTTAAAGTCACAACCTCCAGTTTACAAGATCGGTGAGCTGCAGTACTGAGGCTCGCAGTTATACAGCATGTGTCATTTAACACACTCAGGCTGATAGTAGGGACCTTCAAAGACAAAGTGGACGAATGCTGACTCATTTAATATTATGTGTAGTGTGGATATCCATGCTTCTCCAACAAAACGTGGTGTCTCGCCAGATGTTTCTTTTCACACCACAGACTACAGCTAAGCTTGCACAGAGTGGAGTTGGAGGAAGACCTCTCATATGCGACTTAACATGCAGTTCATGGGTCCCTGATCAACCAGCGAGTATCCTTGAAGAGTGATAACACATGGGCTCCAAGCTGCCTGAACCCTCTCATAACCTGGGCTTGGAAAGTCCTCCATGTCCAGGGTCAGGATTGTGGACATTTATAAGGTTACATGTTACCACTGTGTCCAAAATAGCACTCATGACTTTCAGGCCCCAGCGAGAATTGAACTCGCGACCCCTGGTTTACAAGACCAGTGCTCTAACCACTGAGCTATGGAGCCCGACCTGCTCCTGTTCTGTCATTCAAGGTTTAAAAAGAACACACCCTAGTAAAACAGACTACTGCCTAATCATAACTCAGGTGACAGGGGAAAAAAAGAGTGTCAGGCAGGGCGGCAACAACCAGCAAGGGAGTGTCCTTGGTGTGTAAAGTGTGCTCGTAAATGAGAAAGTACCAAGTAATCCCTCTGCGAGGAGGTCATAATTTATTTCATTAATCAAATTTATTTCGGGTGGAATCATTGTAAAGAAATGCAACCAGTCAAGAAATGTTAAAGTCATAACACCCATCCGTGGAGTGTCCTTTACGTCTTAAGTGTGCTCCTGAAGTATATACCAGTGGGTACCAGATAATCCATCTGCTCGCATGTTATAATTTCTTTGATTAAGCAAAGGAAATCAGTCAAGAAATGTTAGTCGCAACCTCTAGTTTACAAGATCGGTGAGCTACAGTACTGAACCTCCCAGCTATATAGCATGTGTCATTGAACACACTCAGGTTTCCAACATGCGTTTGTGTGTGAATAACCTCCAATGGAAGATACTCAGAACTATTGCTTTAGCTACAAATCTTTCGAGCCACCCCTATGCACTGCCCTCCCGCCCACGTGGTCTTTAGTTTATTCTCCTGTATTGTATTGCATATGATGGGATGAATGAAGATTTTCTTAGACTACACATCTATTCTGCACATGTAAATGAATAAAGTTTCTCTCTTGAGTAGAACCCATTTCCCACTACATTTATCATGCTCATAAAGTGGCAGGCCCCATGATATATACATTAGCAAAGAAATTCAATATTCTATTGTAATAAAGGGCTATGAGTAAAGTTTTAAAGAGAATGTGACATTACAAAAGCATAAGGATACAAGAAAGAATGCACTCAATCACTGATAATGAGCTGACGTGAGGAATGTGGGAAGACAATAATCCAATTACTGCAACAATTACAAGCAAAAGACACAAAACACAAGGAATTCACAGAACACAGAGGAGAACTAACACCAGGAACTAGGTAATGACTGGCAATTGGGAACTGGAGCCATGACAAGACTCCTATCTCCAAAGGCTCCCAATGTTCCCTTGAGCCACCACTGATGAAAGTTACTGATGAGCTGACGGTCCAGAATATGCCAGAACCCAGGATTGTTTCTCTGGCCCGTAACCCTCCCAGCCAGGCACTGGGTCGCACATCTCACTTAGTGGCTGGTGAGAATGCAGTGGATTAGTAAGTGGGTTGTCCCACGATGGGGGGAGGTGGCTGTTGAGTGGGAGGGTCTGAGGAGCTGGATACTACTGGCTTGAGGTGTGCCACATGAAAGGTGGGATGAACTCACATGGACTATGACAGGAGGAGCTTGTAAGTGACTGAGTTGAACCTATGCAGGATTCTGAAGGGGCTGACTAAGCAGGGGGCAAACCTCTGGGACTCCAGCTAGAGAGGAAGATCATAACCCTACCTTTTTCCCTGGACAATACAGGAGAACTGGGCTTTGTCGACGATTTGCCTGAAACTGGTATTTAGCTGATGCCCTTAAGAGAGCCACCTGAACTCGTTTCCCAGTCTGACAACAGCAGTGGACAAAGGCTTGGGAAGAGGGCATTCCCACTTCCTCGTCTTGCATGGAAAACAGAGGATGAAGGAATCCGAACTGGCACTCAAATTGCCATAGCCTTGAGGATGAACTCTGGAGGGTGTTGCCAGAATAGTTGGCCCAGGGAAGTAGCTGACAACACGATGGGGGTTGGCTTCCACATGATGCCTCAGGATAGTCTCCAGGTCAGAGGTTGATTGATCCTATTATTGCAAAAATGGCTTAATTGAACTATTGCCTTAATTTTCTAATTGACAATTCGCATTATTGCGTGCATGTGAATATACTGACCGACAGCAACAGAGACAGGGTCAGGACTAGGGATTTTTATGCTGCCGATATGTCCAAAAAATACCCATTGTAGCTTCAGGCCCCAGCGAGGATTGAACTCGCGACCCCTGGTTTACAAGACCAGTGCTCTAACCACTGAGCTATGGAGCCCTACCTGCATCAGGTATCTCTTTGAAGGTTTAGAAAGAACACACCCTACAAAATGTCATGTAAAGCAGCTACGCCTGTTAGGGGAGTATGCTTTGCATGCAAAGCCGGTTGTTTAACAGCTGTCCCAGTTTTTATTTGTATAAGGTTGCAAGTTGTTTGATTAATAAACAGTTCCTTTACGAAACTGTGCCTGGGCCTGATGGAAAAACAGGCGTTCTCTGTGAAGAACAGGAAATTAATCCAAAAAAGTTCCTGCCATTACATTCTAAACTCACAGTTTACAGTACCAGTGGTCTAACCACTGAGGTGACAAGCAAAAAACCAATTTTAAATGGGGTGGCTACACTGATCAGTGGAATATACTTTTCAAGTGAAGAGACAAGCACCAGAATGAGTGCAGTCAAATAACAAAGTTCCAAATGTTTTGCTGTGTGGCTATTAGGAAGTAGAATCTAGAGCTTGTCTCAAAATTTCAACTCTGGTTAAGACACCATGCTGTAGTCCATGGATGAGCCTCATGGCCTGAATCTGGACCATGCCAATGCAGACTGTGGCTGTTAGCTTCATAAGGACGATGTGCATATTGTGATTGTATCGCCCTGGGTATGGTTAGAGATCTTTGTTTACCGCTATCTATCCACTTCTGAACCATCACTTTGAAATTACTTAAACACCTGAAGTACATATTTTCACTGAAAATTGTCCTGTCAACCCCCAATTCCACTTGGCACCAGTGTTCCTATTTATGTAGTGACCAGTGAGTTGTAAGAAGTCGCTTAGCATTTTAGTCTTTATTTTTACATACAGGAACAATGGTCAGAACAGACCAATGAACAGCAATCATAGATTTTTGCCTGTACTGTATTACATGGGGGCAGCTGCTTTTCAGACTTGCAGACTAAGTAGAATGCTGCTGTCAACATGCAAGCAAGTTCTGTTATCAGCCATGTGATGGAGGGATTTAAGTTTAATCTGTGCTTTGAAATTATGAGATAGATTTTCCTGAACTGAGCAGGATTTGTCTTTTAGCTGGCTATATTATGCAATTTCATTAGAAGAATTAGAAGCTAACAGTGCAACATGAAAAAAGGAAGCGAGTCACTCTTAGCACTCCCTTCTTTCATCATGCCAAAACCGCACATGCTCATTTCCGCCCTGCTGTGAGTAGCCAAGGCAGCAGTAGACATGAGGATCCGTGAGCACTCCGGAAAAATGCGGTGCAACCGCGCATTTATCGGAAACACAAAAACAACCGTGCCTACCAGGGAGGGGTACAGCACACTGGTGATCTCTAACGCAAAAAAGGAAACAAATGGAGCAATACAAATAGCTCGTACACCCTTCATACAAGGGTGCGGTATACCACTTGCCCAGTGGCGTTTTACCCTCTTACCCCAGATGCTTTTTTTGCCTTTTTTCACTCCATACCACAAAAAGTCACCCAGATGCAGAAAAGTCTGAATTCCCAAAGTCCCGCCATATTCTAAATCTCTTCCTCATAAATATGCCACCATGACCGCACACACTCTAGAACCCAACTTAAAGGATAACACCAATCATTTTAATGTTTTCAGCATCATCAAATTATCCTATGAAAATACCAAAACCAAAAACGTTGCTGTCCAACTCTTAGTACTTTTTGACATTTTCCTACCCCATTACTGTTCAACCAGGAAAGCCATTCATTCTAGTTGTGCACTGAAGTCATTAAATACAGCTCAGAAAGACATGTTTTTATTTTCAAAAAATGCAACCTATTTTCACAAAAAAAACATGGCCAGTGTAGTTTTTACCAAATTTACTTCAAAACGGAGCAAATTGTTCATTTCTATAGCGGCTATTTTCAGTATTTCGGTGCGGCACCAAAGTACTCTCCGCATATTGAAAAAGCAATTGTTATCACTTAATGAAGTTGCTTCAGTAAAAAGTACAAAGGCCAGGTTCTTTGTAATGGTGAAATATGCTGAGCAGAGCAAAGGTATGTTTCTTTCACTTGTATAATACTTTCTTAGACAACAATTAAGTTTTATGTATTCGGTGTTGACTAGATGGACAATAATTGTTCATAGGATAAATTAGTTGAGAGTTGGACAGAAAGATCATCAGTTTTGGTCTTTTCATAGAATATGCGGTCTCACGCTCTCATACAGCTAAATGCAAAACTTATTTACATGTACAAGTCTAAGTCTAATTGTCGCTGCAAAAAACAGCAACAATTATATGCAATATAAACGTGTTTCTACATTCCATCTATGTTCCACCTTTGTCTCCCTGCCGATAAGAGTCATTTATACAGACTTCATCACACACATCCATAGCCAAAGTGGCATGGAATGCGTTGTCACAGGGAATATCTCCATGCAACATTTGGTGATAGTGTGCAGAGAAATGTATCATGTCTCTTTGTGCCTTTTAATGACTATATTTGACAAAATACAGATCCAAAAACACATTTAAACTATAGCATAAAGATGGCCTCAATGCGCCTACAACTTTAAGATCCAGGTTTACATTAATGGCTCCAGGGGGACCACAAATGCTTCTACATTACAGCTCACAGTTTCCAGCAAAAGAAGGAATCTCAATCCCTTATAAGGCCAAGCTGCCCAGAGTGATGATGTCATGAAAGTGGCAGCCTGTGGGATTCTCCTTTCAGTGCAGTCAGTTCAGGCGCAGTGTGGGTGTGTTCCGGAGAGGGAGGCACTCACAGACAGTGTGTGTGTGCGAAGGAAGGAGGATATTGTGCCTGTGAATTAAAGTGACAGGCAGGGAGTGTGTGTGTGTGTGTGTCTGTCTGTGTATGTAACCGTTAGAGAAAGAGAAAGAGAAAGAGAAGAGGGAGTGAAGGAATATAGCCGCTGGGAGAACCAGGCAAGAAACCAACACCAGAACAAAGGAGGAAAAGTATTTTAATACAATGGGCAAGTCAGGTGAGTGCACTGTTTTAACATGCCTGTCATTTGCTTCCTGTGTTAAATATGATTCCTGAGTAATTTCAGCATGGAAAAGATGGTTGCCTCAATGCTGTACTTTTGTACTTATTTTATAACAGCTAAGTGCAGTTAAACAAGGGCTTGGATCTCTGTCTTTGCAGACAAGCTTTTACAGTTTACTCTGTTTTATTTGAGCCACAAAGTGCATTTGATAATGTGTGGTCAGCTGTGCTTGCTTAAGACTAAGCAGCGGTAGTTTCATTTCAGGGTGTCAGGAGGTGCCCAGTTTGAATGAATGATTTCTTTCATTGAGAGACTGCACTGACTGGACTGTATCAGCATGTGTTGGATAGAGTGGAGCTGTACCAGGACTGAAATCCCTGAACAGGCCTCTGCTCTAGTCTGAAGAACAGCATCAACAGTCCGCTTTCAGGAGATGTTTTAACATACAAGGTTCACGCTTAAACATTTTAGGTACTCTAAGGCCTGTATCAATATTTGTCCTTAACATTGACAAGTAAATACATTACCCTTTTTCTTCACAAACTCAGTTTGGAGATTTAGTTTTAGTGATTGCTATGTGATAGTTTTGCTTTTTCCACAATACTTTAGTATAATTCATGATGCAACATCACTATTACCTTTTTAACCAGTGGGCTTTAACCTCTTTTTTCTCATAAGAAATATGTATGCGGGTGCTGCAGTACAGATAAGTCATCTATACTTACTTGAGCATTGAAAAGCGTTTCACTTTTTTGAATGAAGTGGGTCAGCATCGTTTCTTCCATTTTGCACTGGGTCCTTCGTGATTATCTTCATTGTATTACATTGTCATACCTGTGAAATCTCAGCAATGCACAGCAAATTCGAGAGCAGGGGGAGGCAGCCCCAACATTTTTTTGTGTCATTTAAGCTGAACTTCACAGTCTATTCAACTTTTTTAGAGCCTGCACATTAACAGCGAACCTACGACTACACCCAGAACATGGTCACCTGTGTTCATTCAGCAATTGTTTGGCTAGTTCTAAAGCATAACCCCATTTATGTGTATGTGGGTGCATATGGGAGGAAAGGATAGGGGAAGACAAAGAACAAGAGACAGGAGTGAGGCATCACAGCTGCTGATGAAGGTTGGAATATGAGAAAGGACGTGTGTGTGTGTGTGTGTGTGTGTGTGTGAGAGTGAGAAAGAGACCAAAAGGCAGAAAGAGTGAGGCACCACAGCTGCTGATGAAGATCAGAATATGAGAAAGTGTGTGTGTGTGTGTGTGTATGTATGAGACAGAAAGAGAGACAGTGTGTGACAGAGCAAGAAACAGAAAGAGTGAGGAATCACAGCTGCCAGTGGAGCTTCATTTGTGTATGCGAGAGAGAGATTTTCATCCTTAAGAGCTGAGTCACCGCAGTCAGGAAGGGCCATGGCTGTGTATTACACCCGTTCTGTCTTTCTGTGGAACAGATGACTACTGCCCTCCTGATTCGTAGTGGGGACACGAGGGGGGGGGGGTGTCCCATTAGGAATCAGTAGGGCAGTAGTCATCTGTCCCACAGAAAGAAGTAAGGGTGCAACTGTACGCTACTTATATAGGTAGTATGCCTGTAGTGTTCGGTGCGTTTAGTTCTTCAATGTCAGGCACTAGAATGGATGGTACTAGGTTTGCATCTGAGCCTGTTTCACCCACTGATGACATCACTCTCTAACCTTTCTGTCAAAAGCATCTCTCTTTCAGGGAGTCTGTCTGAAAGTGTAGTGATGAAAGACAGGTCTCGTAGAAACTGGGGTTGGAAATTCATTATTTTTCACCGGGAAGAACACACACAGCATATGAGAACCTGAAATAAACTGGGCCGGGGGAGGGTGTGTGTGTGGGGGGGGGGGGGCAAAAATGTGATGTGGACCTGGTTTCATTACTTTGCTCTGTCAAGTGGAGCCTACAATTTCATGCTCTGAAATGCCTCTGTGAAAAAAATGGAAAATGAGAAGGCGCAGTCAGACCTTCGGTTTTCAGCCAATTATTTGCTCAATTTCACCAAGTGTGCAGTTGGTCTCTGGTGGTGCTGCAGACTCAGGACAGTTTTATTTATTTATTTATTTATTTATTTATTTGTTTATTCATTCCTGGCTGTGATATGACAGGGGTCACAGGCTGTGGCAGCAACTGTTGACTGTTCAAGGTTGGTTTTGAGGGGGGGGGGGGTGTCCCTTCCTGTGGGAAATTTGCAGGCCCCACTGCAGACCATTTAGTCACACACACTGCTGTAACCGAGGACGCCAAGGCCAACGGAAACCTATGTTTGCCTGACTGCTGAAAAATAACATCATTTCCCATTGTAGTTCCTGCTATGGGTCATGGACTAAAATTTTGGCTTTAGAGAACTCAAGGCAAAGATAATGACAGAGACTAGTCAATACTACTTGAGTAGATTTTTTTGGGACCTGCTTTTTAGAGTGATTTTGTTTATTTTGTGTATTTATATTTGTAAAATTAATAGTTAAAAAAATTATTGAAACAGACACTGTGGTTTTTACCATGGAATGTTTACTTGATGAGTGATCTTTTATATATTAGCTATTTATAGGTAATGATTAAATTAATTACTTATTAAAAAAGGAAAGTGGTCATTCATTAATATAGTTTAAGTGATGAGTGAAAGTGCTGGAAATGACTGTGAGTGTTTGGCATGTTTGAAATGGTAAAGTGTCATTTCTTCTGCAGTGATGCCTGAATGGTGGCCATTGTAAGATTTTAGGATTGTCCAAATACCACTCAAGTCTAAAACATTTGACTGTCAGTCGTGCCTGTTGCCCGGATGGTTTCAGCCAACTCAATCACCATAAATACAACAGGACGCCATTGTTACTGATGCGCATAGCAATTATAGTATAGCGACTGGGAGTGAGTGATCGAGAATGATTCCAACCGAGGAGACCTAATTAACAATATAATAGACTGTTTCCCGACTAGGCCACTGTAAGCTGGGACATCACACCCTAACTGGTTGGCTGACTGATTGATTTAGAAAAGCCAGACACTGGAGTCCCTAAATCAATCATTGTCAGACAAAGATTGAGAAGAAGTATTTACAACCATTCAGTTATCATATCAGGATTCAGATTGATTTCTTTCATCCTGGTATTCTGCTTCTTTCTACTACTTTCTGCAACTGCAAATTTTTTCATTCATTGAATTAGACAATCATTCCCCTTTCCATGTTGTCCAAGTTTCACACCTCCAATGTTATTTACATGATTCAATTCAGTGTTGCCACTTGTGCGTACCAATGTGCTGGGGATGAGATGTGTTATGGGGGGACAGAGAGAACAGACTGGTAATGCTATGCTTTCTAATTAGTGCCATTGTTGGGGTGTCAAATTAATGCCAAACTGGTAATATCTGTTTCTAACGGTCTAGTTTTAGTCCCTCCAATTACAGTATGGCTGAGTCCAAGCCTGATTAAAATCAGAACAGAAAGACACAGATATGGCCCGTATATAACAAGAAGGATGCCACTGACAGACCTCACTGTGTCAGTATGCTGTTTATTGTGTTTTCATAGCGGTATATTCATACCTAGGCAACTTGCTACTGCTTTATATCAGCCCAGTAAGTGATCAGACCATGATCTTGGCAACCGTGCGTTACAGCACCTCACTATAACAACAACAGGACAAGGTAGTATCAGCAACACCCTCAGTGCGCTGGCTTGCAGCATAAATAGTGGAGTGATGAATTAACACCTTGCCCTTAGACATCAGTGAGTACAGGCTAGTGGGGCACAGTGATGCTAATTCCTGTATTTAACCGGTCTATTGATGGGGAGGCCTGGCTCAGTAGTCTTCGGTCCTGGTGCTCAAGAGGCAAGAGTGGTTCTTGCCTCTTGGTTACTCGGGTCAGTGAATGTGTGACTCACCTCTCTTTGTTTGAATTGAGGACTAGAGAAAGAGGACTGAGACCACTGGTCTGGAATATCTGTTGACTGCAGAACTTCCCTCATAGAGAGAGTGATATCAATGGCAACTTAACAGCACATCACCACCACATTGATAAAACCCAGAGAGCTCACTGGCTGCCATGCTGACAGGAAGATAGTCTGACAAAGCACAGGCTCTCAATCTGCCTGCATGTCAGGCTGTCTGGTGAAATGAGCAATGCAACAGTTATATCATGGCTGCCCTCCCCACCATACTGCAGCTAAACGGAAGATTTATTGGATGAGCTATAATGACATGTGACCTACAGTGGAGCTGAGTGCAGGACAGGCCCCTGCTTGTCCAGGCTCTACAAGGGTAATGGGATGTCAGCACAAAAGATGCAATGCTCAGTCTTAATAATAATAAAAAATTTAAAAAACGCCACAATTAACAGTAACAAAATGTTGTGATTTTAGCATTTTTATTAGTATAAATTAAATAATATGTACATCTATATCTTGTAATTTATATCAGGCTTGATCCTTAGTGTATTTTCTGATGATGGATAGTTGTTTTCATAATTTGTTTAATTAATAATTTACTGTTTGTTAATTGAAGGTTAATGGTAATTCATTTAACACAGCTCAGTGATGTATGATTGAATGCGAACTCCTGGGATGTTTTATCAAGGAGGAATGTTTAAATTATTTTAGTTCCTTCTAAAGTCATTCTTCATTCATGGTTATGGTTCATATCATCAGAAAATATGTGGCTAATATGTGAACCAAGCATCTGGAACCTGATGGAAGACCTATGCCACAAAATATGCTGCTATTATTGTTTCCATTGGCAGCTACTCATACTCCTCTCTTATGGCCTTCACAGTAGGTGGTTGCCCAATTCTGCTGACTAATATGAATCTGCATAATGAATTAGTCTGCATCATATCTGCTAGTAAAATATTGGTGCACCCATTAGAAAAGACATGTTATGATTCTAAGAATGTATTGCATGCTAATTAAATGACTGGCTTTGATCAACTCAGATTATGAGTGACAGTTTAACAACCTTAGTCTAAGAAGGCCCAACACAATTTATCACTAGGATAGTGAAACATATTCTTAGTTGTCATAAGGTTTGATATCCAGCTGGTTAAATCATTTCATCGCCGAAGTTACATTACATTACATTACATTTATTTGGCAGACGCTTTTATCCAAAGCGATGTACAAAAAGTGCATTTCATGGTCATAGACAACTGCTAAACACAGGTTCAGTAAGGTACAATACTTATTTTGTACAGCTATTTCTAGCCAAGAACACAGTTTAGTTCACACAGTGAACACTATTCAGACCTAACCTCTACAAAGCCAACTAGGCAGAAGAATAAGCTACAGTATTAGGACAAATACAAATTACCAAAAAGTGCTGGGATGGGGCAACATGTAACAAGTGTCATGAAGAAGAAAGGGGGGGGGGAGATTTAGAGTGAAATATATAGCATGGTGGTGGTTAGTCTAGGTATAGTCTGAAGAGATGAGTCTTCAGGCCACGGCGGACGATGGGTAGTGAGGGGGAGGGACGGGGAGTTTGTTCCACCACTGGGGAGCTAGGGTGGAGAAGCTCTGTGATCCCTTTGGGCGGGTGGGAGGGGTTACAAGGCGCTCTGCTGCCGCAGAGCGGAGTGGTCGAGCAGGCACATAGAATCGAGTCATGTCATGCAAGTAGATGGGGGCTGTCCTGTTGGCAGTAGTGTAGGCAAGGGTCAGGGCTTTGAATCAGATCCTGGCAGCGACCGGTAGCCAGTGGAGTGATCGCAGCAGAGGAGTGACGTGGGAGAATTTGGGAAGGTTGTAGATGAGTCAGGCAGCGGCATTCTGAATCATCTGTAGTGGCTGTATGACACAAGCTGGCAGGCTTGCAAGGAGAGAGTTGCAGTAATCAAGGCGAGAGGTCACCGTAGCCTGGACGAGCAGCTGGGTGGAGTGCGTTGTCAGGTATGGTCGAATTCTTCTGATGTTGTACAGAAGGAATCTGCAGGACCGTGATGTTGCCTTGATGTGCTCCTTGAGGTCCAGTTGGTCATCCAGGACCACCCCCAAGCTCTTGGCAGAGTGAGAGGCAGTCACTGTGGTGCCATCAACCGTGATTGAGAGCTCACGAAGTAAGGAGGTCTTGCACGGGAAGAAGAGCAGCTCAGTTTTGTTGAGGTTGAGCTTCAGATGGTGACTGGCCATCCAGGTGGAGATTTCAGCCAGGCAGGAAGATATCTTATCATTGACCTGTGTGGCCGAGGGGGGGAAAGAGAAGAAGAGTTGTGTGTCATCTGCATAACAATGGTAGGAGAAGCCATGTGAATTAATAACTGAACCAAGAGATCTGGTGTATAAGGAAAACAGCAGAGGACCCAGTACAGATCCCTGCGGCACTCCCGTAACAAGGGGATGAGAAGCAGAGGCAGACCCATTCCAGGTGACCTGGTAGGACCTATCTGCAAGATAGGAAGCAAACCAAGACAGGGCAGTCCCGGCGATGCCCATCCCAGCCAAGGTGGAGAGGAGTATTTTATGGTTGACCGTGTCGAAAGCTGCAGACAGGTCAAGAAGGATCAGGACAGAGGAGAGGCGTGAGGCTCTTGCAGTGGCAAGTGCCTCCGTCACAGCTAGGAGCGCAGTCTCTGTTGAGTGCCCGGATCGGAAGGCAGACTGGTGAGGGTCTAGCAGGTTGTTCTGATGGAGAAAAGAGGTTAGTTGTTTAAGAACTGCTCGTTCAAGGGTTTTGGACAGAAAGGGTAGAAGCGATACGGCTCGATAATTCATTACATCGGAGGGGTCTGAGGTGGGTTTTTTGAGAAGTGGGGTAACACGAGCCATCTTAAAATCAGAGGGAACATGACCAGAGGAAAGAGAGGAATTAACAATGGAGGACAGATAGGGAAGGAACTCGCTGGAAATGGATTAGAGAACTGTAGATGGGATGGGGTCAAGTGGACAGGTGGTTGCACGATGAGAGGTGATGAGTTGAAGTACATCGGAATCTTCCAGCATCTCAAAGGAGGTCAGTGTGGCTGTGGGTTTGTCCCGGGGGGTTGGGGGGCTCACTGGATGGGCGAAGGAGTTCCGGATTGTCACCACCTTTCCTTAAAAGGTGGCCAGAAAGTCATCTGCGGAGAGGGAAGAGGGAGGTGGGGGTGGAGGAGGAATGAGGAGGGAAGAGAAGGTGGAGAATAGTTTGCGTGGATTAGAGACACATGCACTGATCTTAGATTGGAAAAATGAGGCTTTAGCTGACTTGAGGGCAGATGTGAAAGTCGCCAGCAAGGTATGATATGCGGTCAGGTCATCAGAGGATTGGGATTTCCTCCACTTCCTCTCTGCAGCCCGCAGTGATGTTCTGCTGAAGCGTAGTGACTCAGTCAGCCATGGGCATGGGGGTGAGGAGCGTGCTGCTTTTCTCCTGAAAGTTACTGTGGGTGAGCTGTTGGATGAATTGGGGGGGAGTAAATAGGAGAGGGAGAAAGAAAGAAAGAAGTGGTCTGAGACATGGAGGGTAAGTTGGGGAATGGAGCAGCTTCTGGTGAATACAAGGTCTAGTTGGTTACCAGCCTTGTGTGTGGGGGGGGGAAGAGGACAGGGATAGGGCGAAAGACTGGAGGAGTGAGGCAACCCTGGACAGTTGGGAGGTCTCTGGTGGGAGGATGAAGTCTCCCAGTAGAATAGCAGGAGTGCCATCCTCATGGAGGGAGCTCAGGAGAGTGTCCAGCTCGTCCAGGAAAGAGCCGAGTGGACCAGGAGGACGGTACAGAACAATAATATGAAATTTTGAGGGATGAGTTACTGTAATTGCATGAAATTCAAAGGAGGAGGAAGTAGGGTTAGGACTGGGGAGGACACAGAACTTCCAGGACAAGGAAATGAGCAAACCGGTACCCCCGCCTCGGCCAGAGGCCCTGGGGGTGTGCGAGAAGGAGTATCCCACAGACAGTGCAGCTGGGGTGGCGGTGTTGTCAGGAGTGATCCAAGTTTCTGTGAGAGCCAGGAAGTCAAGAGACTTCGTCTTGGCAAAGGCAGTAATGAAGTCAGCTTTCTGGACAGCTGACTGGCAGTTCCATAGTCCACCTGTGACAGTGAATTCCTGAGGTGTGGATAAGGGTGGGTAGATCAGGTTAGATAAATTGCGCCTGCAGTGAATAGACCATTTGGGGCAAAGTTCAATCTCCTATCTAACTAATAAGGTGATTTTGGTGCTAATATGGTGGTGAAAGTCACTCAAGGTTAGTCATGGATGATAATTATTGATTGAGAGAAAAAATTAAATTAAAACTCCTTTTAGTGGTGAATGTGTGTGTGTGTGCGTGCGTGCGTGCGTGCATGCGTGTGTCCATGTGTGTGTGTGTGTGTGTGTGTGTGTGTGGATGTAGGTATGTCGTCTGTCAAGTCAATTGCTTGTTGGACGTAACCTGTGTACATCACTGAAATGAGATTTAAAATAGTATGTTAAAATTTTGATGTTGTGATAGATGATGCATCCCAGCATCCTTCAGTAACTCAGAGCTCTGGCTCTGCCCTTTTCTCCAAGCAGTTTGCCTATATATGCTCCTCCCCCTTTCCCCTCCAGCCTCCAAGCAGTTTTCAGAAGAGGTTCTGAGAAGCCACAATGAGTACAGGAGACAGCACCAGGCCCCAGCCCTCAAACTGAGCAGCAAGCTGAGCCGGGATGCTACACGGTGAGCCCAACTGCAACCCCAACGACTCACTGAGCCACTGGGCCAGAAGCGGTTATGGCTCTTACTGTGATGGTGTGAGGGCAGGAAGGTGTGGGTTTTGAATGGTCAAGTGTGTTCCAGGTATGCAGAGAGTTTGGCCAGCACCAGAATCCTGAAGCACAGCACTGAGTCCAGCAGGGGGAGCTGTGGGGAAAATCTGGCATGGGCATCTTACGACCAGCCAGGTATGTACCAGCACTCAAAATCCAATCTAGGAACAGCCTACTCAATCCAAATCTAATCACAGCCATTATGTGAAAAAAAAAAAAAAACAGCGGAAACTGACCCAGTTACTGACCCATCAATTGATGACTTCTATAGCATGGGTGGGAACTGTAGGTGGGAACCAACTGGTTCTGCATTAGAAAAAGTGTGTTTATTTTAGCTTAACATGTTTCAGGTTACAGCCCAGCCAAAGTACTGAATTGCTTACCTCTAGTTCTGTACCACAGCTTTTGTGTTTAGAAGGATTGGTTTGTCACAGATCCTTTGCTTATTTGTTGATCTTTATAAAACTGAATAAGCTTACATCATTCCTGTGCTCACTATCAGTTAATCCAGATGCGACTGTGATCAGGGGTCGTGCGCATGTTCTGCACAAAACTGAATCCCTGTGAACACAGGTGTTGAAACTATCTAGATAGTGACATGTGCTAAAATCTTTTCTACTGTACAGGCAAAGATGTTGCTGACCGGTGGTACAGCGAGGTGAAGAACTACAATTTTAACCGCCCTGGTTTTTCCACTGGCACAGGTGAGAGTTGCATGATGGTCCATCACATTGGTCATCCTGTGCACATGTCATGTACATCTGAAACCAACTCTTTCCCTATGTAATTCCCCTTTCTTTCGCAACACTGACTTCTGCATGTTCCCTTGGACAAAGGCACGTGCCAAAATGTCTGGTTTCACCCACATCACTGTGCACATGGCTGTAAGAAAGGGGGTGGCTATTGTGTGCTAAAAGCTTCTTCTGTATTTAATGCACCCTGCTCTGTCCCTGAGGTTTTTGTCTTAGCTGAGAGCAGGTCATGGCATCATCCCTACAGTCATCTCAGGAAAAGTTAGGGGGTGGTAAATCCTGTGTAGAATGTGATGGGAGAATTTGTCGGTCTTCATTGTACTGTTCTGGAAAATTCCTTCTCTCTGAGCATGGCTTCTTTCCCTAAATTCCCTCTGCTCTTGTTTTATGGGCTGTGTGAATCACCCCTCTTGACTGCCTTGCTGTACACCTCCCTGTCTCCTCCTCCACAGTTCAGCGGAAGGCTAGGTGGTTTTGACTTATTTTCAGTAGAGTGCAGTACTACCCTCAGCCCTAGCAACGGTCTGCTGTCCCCCACCAACCCTGAGCACTCCCTCTGTTATTGCTCTGCGGTTGTGCAGTTTACTTTGGAGAGGAACTCCAGCTAGGAGACGATGACAGGAAATCCATGAGCTACTCTGATTCACAGTTTGGGCTGTTTCGCAGCACTGAAAGGGGAGAGGGGAGACACCGGCATTTTTGTACAGAGATCAGTTTTCGGAATGGTTTTGGAGACGGTGTGTCGAAGCTGTGGCACAACCTTTTGATGAATGTGAAGTTAAGGCTTGACAGATAATTTAAATGACATTACATTACAGCCATTTCAGCAGACGCTCTCATCCAGAGAGACAAACAGTAGTGGAGAACATCAGCGTTACTCACAGGAATACAAAAATGCGGTAACACCAGGAGACCCATTTATCACCACTAAGTGCAACATTAACCGAACAAACAACAATTTGCATTGTAAAAAAACAAGGTACGATCAGACAGACAATTTTGCACAGCTATACCAATAACATTAAACAAAATAAAATCCAAGGAAAGAAAGAGAAAAAAGAATGAATAAATTCAATAACATTAGATCAGATGTCTTTATTTACTCTTGTATCTTAGTTTGGAAATTGTATTTTAAAACAGCACACTTTGATGGGCAGACAATTAGCTCACATACAGTGATCACTGCTCCTGGGAAAGGAGGTTACATAGAGTGAGCTGGGAGTTGGGGATAGCCATCCTGCAAAGCATATACAAACATTCCAACTTTACTTATTATTGTTCCTGCTTTAGTTCACCTAGCATACAGTACTTCTGCATGACGATTATCATTTACCTTCTTCAATTAATCACATTTGATGATGGACTCACTGAATTACTTGAGTTCATTACTCATAAATTGGAATTCGTACACAAATTGAATAAGACTTTCCTGTGAATGAACCAACTCTTTCCATCATATGTGTGTCCACTGTGACAGTGATTTCACTCTATGGTAAAATGTCAATTCATGTCATATTTCTAAACAGTGACTGTTAAATAAAAAGCATATCTCCACAACCAACTCAAAAATTTATTTTGCCAACCTGTTCTGATGTAGGCAGTGCACTCTTCTACCTCTCCTACCAACTTTTGTGCAGAAAACTTGTTCTTTCCATCTACTGTCATATTTTTGACCTGAACCAGGCATAAGAACAACTCATTTAAAATCAGTCTAATCAATCTAAAAATAATCTCTCTGTTATAAATGAACATAACTCAATAAGTTTCATAATAAAAATGATTAAATGTGAATTCTGAAGTTATTGCACTGCTACAAAAGTAATTAGAGAACAGTAACGAGTTACTGATGGGAGATACCATATTTGACAAGGGCAAAAAAAATTTGATTATATAAAAAAAAAACATTTTAGAAAACCTTTATGAAAATGTATTAATAAACTGAAAGTTATTCATTATATTTCTTACTGACAAGTTGCTGCTGGGCAGACAACTCTCATTTTAAGGCATGTGAAAACACCTTTACTGTAACCTCAACTGATTTCCCCCCAACATCCATTAAGATATGCTTGACATGTCATTTCTTTCGTAAGTTTATTTCTGGGTAGAGCAGCCATTTTGCCTGGCACAAGTCACCAAATGTTATCTGTTAGAGTTAAATGAACACTGTTAGTGTTGAAATGACACTGGACGTTTTACTGTGCAGATGTGACATCTGACTTGGCTACAATTAGGTGGGTACCTGGCAGACACAACATTAAGCAGATAAAGATAAAGATAAAGTGAAAATAGATAATGTTTGACCCTGCTGCCATCATATATATTACACTGCAAATTAAGAAGGCCAGATGAGGGCACTTAAAGAGATGTGTGCTGTGGAGGAAGGACATGCTCACACATACCATGTGTACGCGTTGTAATACCTATTGTGATGTCAGCATTCCTAACCTTAATCTAGGAACTTTCATCTGTAGCAGATATGGAGAGAATGAGTGTGAACCAGTTCAGGAGAACTTTACTGTGTTTCTCCATTCTTATTAAATGAATCAGCCGGACGCGTTTGCGTCCTCCACCCTCTGCACATGGTTGCTGTCCGACAGTGAAGAACAGGAACTTTCACAAACAACCTCATGATGACCTTAAGTTGGTTTTCTTCAGTGAGCTCTAATTGCACAACTGTGTCAGTAATGGAAATTTCTTTTCTCTCTCCTACAAAACTTGTGCCTCCAGTTTAATGCATTTCCAGATGAGCTGCCTTTTTCCGAACATCCCTTGTGCCGTTACTGCCTCTCTGCCCCCCTCTCTTTTATTCTGACTGACTTTCCCTGGCTTCATCCCTTTATGTCTCTAGCCTCTCCCCCATGTCCTCCCTTTGGCGCTAGCAATGGGCAAGTCAACTTGATGAGCTTCGATATGGGCGGGGTGACCCGTGACTCAGATTTGTACCAAGTATGCAATGATGTTTTGTTTTGCGGAAAGAAACTAGGGAAGAACACACAGTGCCATTGATGCATAGCATCCCGATACTTTGCCTACTAATAGGTCCTCCTTGTAGAAAATCTTCAGCCGGGCTAAGCATGAGTGAGTGAGTGAGTTATCTAGTTAGCAAATTAGATAGATAGATAGATAGATAGAAGCCAAGTCCATAAGGTGCTTTGCATCTAAAAATCTGGCATACTCACCCTCCCTACACCCTCTCTACATCCTTCTTAAGTATAATGATTCACTGGCTCCACCCTCTCTCTGACTCCTCACTTGTTTCCTGATTAACACTTGATCCTCTCTCTTTAGCCCCTCTGCTTTCATCAGTTGGCTGTTGGCCTCTCCCTTTCTTTATGCCCTTCCCATGCATCCTGTATTCTCATTGATATTAATGGTATGTACTTGTTCCTCTATCCTCCAAAGGGCACTTCACAGCCATGGTGTGGAAAAACACGAAGAAGCTGGGAGTGGGGAAGGCCACCGCCACTGACGGCTCCACATTCGTGGTGGCGCGCTACTTTCCTGCAGGCAACATTACCAACCAAGGCCACTTCGAGGCCAACGTGCTCCCGCCCCGGAAGTGATTTAGGAGCAAGGGCAGGGCTTCGGTTGGACCAGAACAAATGTCACTCACTTTAATCAATCACTTCAGTGTGATGTCAGCAGGCTTTCCTTCCACAGCCTAAACTTTTTGAATACTAACTGATCTTGAATAAAACTGTAGGCTATTTCCATCATTGTTCCTCATTGATGTTTTGTTTAATGTAAATCAATGCACACCAAATGTGTATCTTTTGCCATTAGAATTAATTTTAATTATTAATTTAATGGAAAACCTGCACTACCAATGGGCAAAACAGTCCTTATTACAGTTTTAGTTAATTGGTCACCAGTGCAAAGACTGTGAGGATCCTTTAATAATTGTAAGGTGTCAAGTGGTTGAGAAATGATGGCTGACTATGCAGAGCTAATTACCTGGGAGCATCCACTATAATAGGGGGCCAAGACATTAAGCAAGTCTTTGCCGTTGTCATTCTCTGGCTAGCCCTCCTTTTGCCATTGGCTAAATGAGACTGCAGTTGGAAGAGCAAAGTTTAGATATCTGCCAGGGACAGAGCATCTAATTGGCCAGACATGTTTCTTGAACTTAGCCTATTATGACCTAAATGAAAAATGAATTCAGTGGTTGATGGGAATAAGTCATTTTACTTGAACTTAATGAGGTGAAATAAAATCACCTATATACATAAATTGTGCTGTTGAGCCACGTTGCCTGAATTACCAACTGAGTGGTATTGATAGGAGCAGTATTATTCATATTCTTTAACTAGTTGTTAGTAAGGTTAATGCTCGGTTTACAGTGTGATGTAAGGGATTTTCTTACAAGCCCTCATTTGTGTAGTTTACAGTTCTCCGGTCATTGTCAAAGGATAATTTTAATCACTGAAGAATAAAAAGTGTAATACTAACCCTGTTTTGATGGTACCCTAAACTGTTGAATAAAAGGTTGTCACATATTCCAGTAAATGTACTTCCATAAATTTACACACTGTGTCCCAGATGACAAATTGACTAGGCTCTGGAACAATTAGCAGACACCGTCTTTTTCATGATGTACACGAGATAAAGAATTCAGCAATGGATGTCTAAATACTGAAAAGGCATCAATGATTATCACATTACTCAAATTGATTCATTTGTGACAGCAGAAAACCATGATTTTATTTGTTAACCATTTAGTCACTTATAAACTAGTTCTCTGTGTGTGCCATGTAATCAAGTATTAATGTAACTACTATAATTCCACTTTTGTGATGATCATTGGCATGTACTTGTACTAAGTTTAAATGAACCACTTTATAGATTTTGTATGAGGAGGTTTTGTATTTCAACAGTGGTCACTGTGTTTTATTTTTAATTTTTACATTTTTTTTTTTTACATTTTTTAAATCATAAAATGATTTGTATAATAAAACAGACAATTGTTTATAATTGACTTTAAGGCGGTCTTATGTTCTAACTTGGCAATTTCCTCCAACGCAACCCATTCATATAACATTTCCAATACCAAAGCTGGGGTTTGCAAACCTAGTCCTGCAGAGTTGCAGAGTCTGCTAGTATCTACCTGGACCAATCAGCAATCAGTTTCGGGCCAGGAATCTGGGATCTGAATTGTTTTTTCTTAACTGTGTAATCATTTCCTTAAATGGATAGTAGTAAGCACCATTGACAATCAACAGACCCTGCTGCTTTCCAGAACTAGGGTGAGGGACTTCTTCACTAAAGCAAAAAAAAAACAAAAAAAAAACAAAAAACATATCAGATATGGAGCAAGGCTGCCCCCTTCTGGCAAGAATTGCTTAAGGTAAAACACTTTTTCAATAACTTTTTGGGGGAGGAGAGATTCTTTGCAAAAGTTTTGTTTGACAACTTTTCTCCATATGTCAGTGAAAAGGAGTCAATAAGAAAATGTAATAAATCACTAAAGTAGGGGGCTTATAATTATGGATGATAAACTTTTCATGTCTACTGCCATAGCATGATGATATTCTTGGCATTCCCATTAAACCATTTTAGCTACATGAAAGACAATGAAATTTATAAAATCACAGATTATATCAAAGATTATTGTGTTACATTAAATAATGATTTATGTCTAAAACCTATTTTGTTATAACTTAAATTATTTTATTTGATTTTCGTTTTTTTATAGGAGTCTACTAATGGATGAGTCTCATTTGAATGGGTATACTTGTTACTTCTTTAAAATAAAAACTGGTTCAGGATGATTATGTCATAATCTACTTCTCTACTTCACTAACCTAAAGGGCCCTTTAATAGTTAAATAGCAGTTAGTGTTTCACTTTCAGTTACTCTAACGCTCTGAAGTCAATCTTTGATATGGAGTTTTATGATTTTCTGCTAGAAAAACCAGCTAGCTAAATTTAGCTTATATGAGGTCTCTATAATGACTGTAATTTGGAAGATGCTATGAAGACATTTCAATATCAGAGCACTTGGGATTGAACTGTTTTTGTTGCCTTTATTAAGAGTTAATAATAACTGGCCACAATTTGCAGTTCTGAAACTCAAGTGTCAGTACTGCATTACACCGACTCCAGAAAAGTACAGCAAGTCACCTCAGCTGCACCTCAGTTGCTTTACATGTGATGTGTAACAAAGTTAAACACTAAAAAATCTACCAAGCAGGGGTGTGGTGACAATAAATTGTTCTGTGTCAAATCAACCCTTACAGTGTACATACAGTCCCAGTTGGACTCTTGTGTACTCTGTTAGAGTTGAACTAAGCCTGGAAACGGTCCTGTGCAAACACTCAAGCCGTTAACATAGCAGTAGCCTTGCTGCATACCATTCAACAAATCAGTCCGATAGTAACTCATAGCTCAGTGAACACAAACAGTACAAGTGGAGTCTAGACTGCCGTGAACCTGTTCCAGAGTCCTCATTCACTTGGGTCATCCTGACAATGGTAAGGAGTGCACAAGGGTCAAGAAAGGCGCCCGATAGACTGTGTATGGCTATAGCAGACTGTTTTATTTAGCAGGTACAGGGGGGATGCAACATAGCAGCAATACAGTGGAGTTTATAGTGTGTATGGGTGGTGGGGGCGAGGGGGCGGCGGACAGGCAGGGGGGCCTCTCTCCTCTCACATGGTCAGCTCCTGCAGGAGGAGACAGGGAGGACAGGAAGCAATTAGAGACCAGTGGAGAGACCTACTGTTTGAAACTAGCACAGGCGGCAGCTGAACCCACTCTCTCCATGCCTTTCCCAAACCCTCCCTCTGGTCTGTATGTGCCTGTGCAAGCCTTTCATAAATCCCCCCCCCCCTTTTTTCATGACACTTGTTACATGTTGCCCCATCCCAGCACTTTTTGGTAATTTGTATTTGTCCTAATACTGTAGCTTATTCTTCTGCCTAGTTGGCTTTGCAGAGGTTAGGTCTGAATAGTGTTCACTGTGTGAACTAAACTGTGTTCTTGGCTAGAAATAGCTGTACATAATAGGTATTGTACCTTACTGAACCTGTGGTTTAGCAGTTGCCTATGACCATGAAATGCACTTTTTGTACGTCGCTTTGGATAAAAGAGTCTGCCAAATAAATGTAATGTAATGTAATGTAATGTAATAAAAGCATAGGTGGAAAATCATGGTGTATCCCATAATGCTCTGAATTACTTTTGAGCAATTACAAAGGTGCACTAGTTTCATGTCGGCCTACAGTATGCAAAAGCACGCCTGTGATGAGACCAAACCCATCACGTTATGCATTGTA